>NW_019386280.1:54490-73482 GCF_000671375.1 Centruroides sculpturatus | reverse complement strand
GGAACTTTTTTACTGTATTTAATATTAAAGTAAGAGCCTAATGTAGATATGGGATGTATAATTTATTAATATTTCAAACTAAAATTGGTATACATTATTATTTTATTACATACCATATTTTTTTAATTCTAAATTATTATAGAACATGACTGAAATTGAATTTTAAGGTTTTTTGGAGGAAAAAATTTTTAAGTAATCAATTTAAGTATTTTATTAATTAACAACTTACAGGTTAATCTAAATGTTAGGTTTGGCAGGTAATGTTGGGCAACTCTGTTTTGCTCACATATATAACTGTTTTAATCCTGCATCATAATGCCATCTTGAAGGTATTTTAAACATAAAGAATAAAACTATTAGCCATGCTCATTTGAATTAATGTGACCATTGAGCAGTATAGCCAAAAATATTTAATTAATGATGCATATAATGCAGGACATGGCTTATTTGTGAAGATTGTTGTTTTTAACTGCAAATGTAAGATGTACAGTACCTCTATTTTTGACAAGTAAAAATGGAAAAAGTACAGAATTAAGGAAATATGGTATTTTATTACATTAAATAAATGGTCTGAATAAAGGATTTTTTGTTTCAGTTAAATTCATCTTGCAATCCAACTGAAGCAAATGAGGAAATAAATAACCATCATTTAGCCACACCAAAGTTAAAATTAAATCTGTGTAATATTAATAATTCTTATAATGGAAAGATTAATCAAAGGTATTTAGTCATAATTTTCTGGTGGTTTTATAAAAAGATTATATTCTATTAATTTTTTTAAAATACTGTACTATAAATATTTATAGTATTTAAATAGTATAGTATAGTATAAAATATATTTACTTACAGCTTTTATATTTTGACATATTTTAATATAATTTTTAAAACCATTGCTTATTGAATTGCTTGAAATCTTAATTAGATGTCTATTAAATAGATAGATACAATTATTACTTTAACATTTTGTATGTAGTTATCTTTATCTTGTTATTCTATATTCAATATTAACATTTTATACTAGTTAGTTAATAGAAAATAATTTTTTTAGTAATATTTGAATTTGTTATAAAATGATGATGATGATTGTTTTATATTTATTTTGATCACTGTTTAAAAATTTTTTGCACTTTCTTTTTCTTTAATGTAAAATAATTTTACATTAGATATATAGTAAAGTTTTTTACTTTATCTTTTATAGATTCAAAATGTTGCTGTTATCATTTTGTCTCAAAGCTATTTCAATAGATTTCTCTATTCTTAGTACTTGTTTATTGCTAAAATTAATTTTAGAAAATAGGAGATTTAAGGGTTGAGACAATGAACACCACTCCCTAGACCAGACATGGCCAACATATGGCCCGTCTAATGAATTTATGTGGCCTGCTATTAATCTTTCAATATTAGCTATGCAAGTCCGAATAGCTCGGTGAAAAATTCTGACACCTAAAAAAAAAAATAAAAGGTCAACAACTCACTGTGCATTTAGAGTTAATGCTTCATTACAAATCTCTTAAGTAAGCGTAGAATGTTGATAATGCACGATAATGTGAAAAGCGTATTTGTAATCTCTATGTACAATTTAGTCTGTACGGGGTGACACCACAATGAGATCTCGCACTACCTCAAAATCTTTCTAAGGCAGCCTCTGGTTTGGCCTGTGAAAAAAGTTTTCGGCCCGGGGCAAAAACTGTTGGTCACCCCTGCCCTAGACACCAAATGTGAGATCCTGCTCACTTATAATCAGGATGGATTATTTTGTGGAGAAAAGAATTCTGAGAGATCATAAAATCTCCATTACATCAGGAACCTGACACCAGTTAGAATAGTTGGCTTTGTATCGCATTCTAATGTGTCATAAAATGAATGCCTTATTTTAAAATTAGTGTGAGTGGTATTATTTTAGAAGAGGGAGCTACTGATCCATAAAAGGAAGTAGGCTCTAAATGATGTCACAAAATCAAAATATATTTATTTACACAGAAATATAAAGAATATGTTACAATTCTACATCATAATCCATAATAATATATCAAATCAATATTTGACTAAATGAGAATACAAGGAATTGATTATTCAACTGAGTAAATGATCCTAATGCAAACTACAAAATATTTCAAGAGAGCTTACAATAAATCATATTCATTACCCATCCTTGTAATGATGGATGTGATTAGAGAACCTTTGAATGGGAAGTCTTCTCATATTATTCTTTCGTGATGGGATCGATGCACCAAAAATAAGGCAGGAACAACAAGGAATGTATTTACTTGGCTAGTGACATGTTATTCATGACAAAAAACATGGTAAAGAGATAATTTTCACCTTTTATACAAAATTAGTGGACCAATGAAGCTTGTCTAAGATTCTTTTCACATTCTGTTCCTATCGGAACTATTAAGTGTTACTTTCACTTTTAAAGGAACAATGTCACTTTTCTAATGATTCATAGGATGACAAAGAAAGATAAATTTTCTATTTTTTTACAACTTTAAAAATATCTAAAAAATCACTTTTTTAAAGTGATTTTTAGAAAATTTAGAATATTTTTAAAATATGAAAATGTTCACTAACAAACTCTTGGTTCTCACATCACTTCAGACTTTCTAAAAATTATGTGGATCATCATCTTGTAATTTTTCACAAAATTTGTAAATTTTACACACAACTTCTAATACTCTCTTTTACAAGATTAAAATTGTATTTATTAAAAAATAAAATTGCATGTGTACACGTGAAGAAACTTCTATCATAGAATTACAAAATTTGCTTCTTTTCTTGTTGATGAGTGATGCAATTGTTGTTTATCAAAGTCTGTAGGTCACTGATTTGTTTTCATCTTCACGGGGGAATTGATATGCTTTGCATTGGTGAAATTCATCTGGAATCACTGACTTCTAATGGCATCACAAACTGTTCCAAAAATTTGCAAAAATTCAAAGTTAATTTCAATTGTATGTAATTAAAAAGTTCATTTGCTTTTCACTCATCAGGCAACATTTTAATTGTTCACAAAAATTTACAAGCTCTCTTTTCCAAATTATTTTCCTGTAACTACCTTATCATCTAATCTACAGCTACTATTTTCTTATCTCTACTCGATCCATTGAATGACATGTATGAAGGTACGGATGTTCTCTTTTTACCCCCCTCCACTTTTCTGAATGTCTCATCAGTTTGAGCTTCTTGATATCTTGTTCTTTTGCTGAAGAAGGGGAAGAGTTCCAAATGTATTTTCTTGGACATTGGTAAATTCTTTTGATGTAATTCAATCATGAATTACTTGGATTTGTGATTATGTGCTTTTTTTGAATTTTGTTTTTCAATATTTTTGTGGTTTCATATCTTCTTGACTTTCTTTTTCTAGTTTTTCTACCTTGTGGTGATGTTTTGCTCTCTTTGATCTGAGACAACATTTTCTTTGTTGCTTCAATCTGACTAATGATATCTTCCTCATTATCTGGAGTTTGTTCTTGTTTGTCAACCTCATCTAAGTTGAACATATGTACAACTTTTCCATCAGGAAGGATTATCTGATTTTTCACCAGGTCGATTGTTAATCCTTTGCTGCCTATCATATCTCTACCTAATATTCCATTGTAATGCAATGTAATTTTTTAATCTGTTATGTAACAAGGGAAGGAAAATTGTAAACTTCCAATTTCAAATATGAGTTCTAAAATTCCATATGTTTGTATGGATGACTTGTTACGCTTTGAAACTGGAGCTCTCTATCAGAGTTTTTCTTTCTATTTTCTTTTAATTTGAGAGCAAAATCTTTGGTGAGAAATGTCACTTTAGATTTAGTGTCAATTGCAAAATTTACAGGTTCATCCTCTAGAATACATCTGTAAGTTTGCTGACCTGATGGAGATTGGAAACTTTTTATCCCACTCTCGGACACCAGTGTAAGTTCGCCGACTTCCGGGGGGGGAATCGTTAATCCCGCGTCAGAATGATCTAGGGTGAACGCATGTGGGTGTGGCGGAGGAGACACAGATGACAAGAATCTCACATAAATCTGTTTAATTTAACAGGAAATAACTTACACTATGCACAAAGTTCCTCAACCAATTAAATGTTCGTAAGTTTTAAACGTCGAGGATGTTTTTCTATCGTCACTCGGAGATGGGCCCTGGGCTGCAGCGGGTAAGGAGACTTGTCGGTAGGCGTCGGCGGCACGGCTCTCTCAATGGACACTGTGCGGACTCTTCGTCTTCTGTGCGTTGACACACAAAGAGTTTTCGCTTTGGACTTTTTTGGAGTGCAGGTACTCCGTAGCACAGTTTACGGAAGAAGTCCTTCTGTCCTTGAAGATCGGGGATTATATCAATCTCCGTTCTCTAATTTGTTTTCTGATTGGCTCCCTCGTCTGTTTCTAAGCGAAAAACGATTCCTTTTCGAGTCACGAGAAAGATTCGCCTNACTTATTATTATTTTAATATAAAATTTTTGCCACTAGGTGTCGATTCGTAAACAAACCTGGGAAATTTAAATTGGTGACGGATATTGTAACAGTTGTTTCATGTTTTGGGACGATTTCCGTTTTCAAAATGCATTGTTACCGACGAAGATGCAAAAGGAACATCAAACCTTTTCACAGTTTCAAGAGGAAGAAATCTGATAACAAATTGTTAGAGTTAATTACGTATAAAATTTACATATTGATTTTTTTAACATTAGTTTGATGAGAACGTTCTTAGGTTTTCATTGATTTTATGAAAATATTTGAATAAGATTTAAATTTATTATATAAGTTGATATATTTTAAGCTGATTTAATGTTCTAAATGTAAGTGGATAACGAAGCAAGAAACTATAGAGAAATAATGTTACAAAGTGGCCACAGTCTCTGTTTCCCTGAATTCTCTAGAGAGATTTTAATTTTTTTATGTTCTGGATGTCGTCTTTCTTAATAATTGATAACAAAATTTACATTTCTATTACTGGAAACATCTTCAGACCACCGAACTTCTTCAGCTTCTGGCAAAACGTAAAATGTAGTAATTGGTAAATGTTTTCGGAACAACCTGATTCCAACTTTGGGTTCGGAAAGTTTGTTTCGAATTGGAATGCATCAAATAGAATGCACCGTACACTGAGCAACTCTATGACCACGTCAGACTCTTAGAGTCCATTGAAATATTTAAAGCCATCCGCAATTCCGATTGTATTGACTCTAGGGACGAGATATGGCTATCCAAAGTGTGGTTTGCATAGTATGAAACATCGTTATGACGACCCAGGTAATGCGGTGTGGCTCGGCATATGTCTTATACTGGCCTATTGAAATTTGAATTCTACATGTGCATTCAAATTAGAAATGAACTTTGAACCTGAAACTGAAATTGGGTGTATTCCAAAAACATTTGAATTGCTACATTTTGCATGTTTTGCTGGAAGCTGAAGAGGTTTAGTGGTCTGAAGATAACAATTGATATACAAATCAACACTTGTTTTCAGTCCAATTTAATGTATTCATTCAATTTAATTGCTGGATTGATGTAAGGTGTTCATTTGCTTATTTTATTTTCCTCCAGTTTCTACTGCTACTTACATTGTTAACAATTGGAAGTCATTAAAGCTATATATATATAGATTTAATGACTTCCAAATCCTTTGGAAATACTTTTTAGTCTTCAGTTATTATAAGATAGAATTGAAAAGCATTTTTTTTTTCAATGGCTCAAAGCAAATTATCAATGTTAAGTGTAAGAAGAAATCACACCATACTTGTTGCTGTCTGTCATATTGTACCTTAATAAAAATAAAAAAATTAATGAAAGTCACAATTTCATGCATAGTACTTTTGTGGTCATTCTGTATCAAATTTTAGTTTGGAGATAGATTATTTAGTCTTAGAAGTGTTATAATAGAGTAAAAGTTTGGGTTTTTGCAAATAAATTGAATTCTCAATAGTAAAGATGCATTTTATAACTCTTAAATTTTCTTTAATCAGTTTAAAGTTGCAAAACTAGAAACATCTCCAAGAAAGTCATTTGAATTATATATTGATATAATTGAAGTTAAGAGAATTATTTCATATATGGTGTAATACTCTGAAGAAACACCAAATAAACAGATTCCATAAAAGTATATTGTTACCAAAAGAGTTTTCTTAACTATTTGCATTTATTTCATCACATTTTGGTTCTAGGCTTATAGCTCAGAAAAATCATTTACTGACTAAGATGCAGAAGAAACATCAAATTTTTTCACAGTTTCAAGAGGAAGAAATCTGATAACAAATTGCTAATTATGTATAAAATTTACATATTGATTTTTTTTACATTAGTTTGAAATGAGAATGTTCTTAGATTTTCATTACATTTGACATCAATCATGCAAATCCAAAGCATCACAATATAATTTGCTTTACATAATAATAAAATAAAATTCTTTGTTTTATTAGGCTGCAATTTTAAAAAATTGTAGACCTCTAAATTCTCACTGTCGTCTGTTCATCTGTCTTTTCTTAATCCTGAGAATGGAGTTACAGATGAAATTTGAGACCAGATGTGGAAACCTTAGGGGCAGGAGGCCCGATTAACTATATATGAACTTCCAATGTGAACCGGATGTCACGTTATTTCAACTGAAAATTTTTCCCTCAAAAGCAGTTAATAGATTACCAGCACAATGCTATTGCTAAAGGGAAAGTATGATGTATATTGGGGCAAGACACTACAGTACTAATTTGAAGTTGAGAGCATATGTTTTAAATTAATTAAAAATATGATTAAAAATTGCAGTTTGACATTGTGACAATGTTACAATAAATAATTGCTCGTTTTTATTTTACTTTTTTTTGTAAAAAAATTAATATTGCATATACACCTCTATTTCCTATAATCTAGATAACCAGTATCCAGACAAAACTGCTTATTGTTGGAAATTTCTGACAATAAGTATGTGTGTGGGGAAAAAAGCTGACCAAAAAATATTTTTGCTGCAGACCAAAAATTCCATTTGGGGCAGATCACTCCTTGGCTATGCTAAAATGATCATCTGGATTATATCTGGCTATGATACAGCTGCTATTTAATAATTAAATATTCAGTAATTTTGCTTAGATGTAGGCATTAGGTGCCATTATAGCCATATTATAGCCTGATATAATCTGGCAGATTGTTTGGTCTTAATCAGAAATTGAGTTAATAGATGTTTATATTTTTGTATATATATCTAGCTATTTCTGATATTAAACTGACTCTGGAGACAGTTTAATGTGCCGATAGGCTTATTCAAGATGACAGGTGATTAACAACCAAACAACTTGCACTCAACTGGCATCTCTCTGAGTAGTGCCAACATAGGTTATTCAAAGGTTTGTGCCAAGTCCTGAGATGTCGAGAGAGACCAGCTGAGTTGTACTGAACTGGCATACAGGCTCTGGCATCTAGGTGATGTAAGGCCATAGATTTAAATGGAGACTATGTGAAATAAGGGTACTTGTAGCCAATTAATTAGGGGATAATGTAGTATATTTGGATTTGTAAAAAAAAAAAAATAAATCTTGAGTAAGAAAAAGACCTATGTGCATTACTTATTGAACATCCTAGTATTTTAAAAATGTTATATTGTTTAATAATTTAAATAGGTAATTCAAAATTTAATAAATTTATATTTAAAGATATACAAAATTAAAAGTACTATGTTAAATAACTAAATTTGTTTTGTTATGAATTTATATTAGGTTTCTAAAAGATGAAGATGCACAACTACAGAATTCTCAAGAATCAAGAATTGTTAATTATAACTTTTGGAATTGTGTGAAAGCAAGATTTATTTTATTTTTAGGATATCCGTTATGCTTATTAAAGGTAATAAATAATTTAACATATTAAAATTAATGAATACAGTAGAGCATTGATTATCTGACCCCCGATTAACCATCATGTCGGTTAACCGACTGTTCTAGTCGGCAAATTTCAAATGTTTACTAGTGATGNCGTTTTAATAAATTTCTAATAATAAATATTTAATTTCAACTCATTTTTGGGGCTTCACAGTGCTCCCCGCCATTTTAAAATGTGGCTCCGAGGTTAGCGACATTTTACCTGTCAGCTCTGGAAGCTGTCAATCCATGCTTCTGTTTTTACGGAAGTGACATAATATCAACAATGGTCTACAGTTTCGTTGTTCTTTCGCGTGTGTCTGATCTCGCATTACATCGAAATGTTTTCTTTTTCAACAGATCATTTGATCAAACAAAATTTCAATTGATTGATGAGTTCATGTAACATCTCTTGACTTCTGTCAAGATACGGATTCATTTGACAACATAAAATTTTCTCATTTGGAGATTGAGCTATCCATATCACTCCCTATGATTTCAATTTTCTTTCAAAAAGGCCGAAAAGGGGTTTGTCTGGGCTGTCTGTCACTCAGAAAATGAGAGTTTTTTTTTCTTTGCTTGCTACTTCCGGGACACATGGACGTGTTGACTTTATGTCCAATGGTCACGTTCCTTTTGTAATGCGTCTGTCTTTCTCTCAAGGTTTTCAGTTTCCAACAGAATCTTGTCGAGTACCTTGGAGTGTTCTCCATTTTGTATGGGACGGGAATGAAAAGATGTCTGCATGAATGGTGGGTATCTGACAACCTCGTCATCCTCTGCAGGCAGCGCTTTTTCTGGGTGTCTGTCTCTTGAACGTTTGACAGTTTCTGCTATCGGTTTCCGATGCATATTACCGCAAATCAAGGTCACGTAGTTCTCAGGGGACATTTTCCTCGATTCTGTGGAATGTTTGATGCTTGGTTTCGATTGACGACTTCGTCATTTTTTCCGAATATCGGCATGTTCGATCGAGTCGGGTGATTTGATTGTTACTTTTCCTTGTGACAGAAGATCGTCTCGTGCGTTTGAAAAAGGAGGGACAATTTTCCTCATATTTGGACTGTATGAATTGCTCAATCTATGACAGATTTCACTTGATTGTTTCTCGCGACAATGTTTTTATAGCTGAAGTTTTGTCTCTGACTCGCGACAATTTTTGGCTTCGTATAACGCATGTGAGAATCTGGATTTCACATTTCATTCGTACTACGAAATACAATTCCTTTTCTTAACAAAGTTACAAAATTCAAGTCTTCGTTTGTGACACATGTCATCAACAAGAACGAAATTTTTTTTTTCACAAGATTTACCTTCATTATCGATCAAAAAGAGTTCACATTACTAAAGTTCTGATTTCGCGACAATTTGTTTAAATGCGCACGCGTATTTACAATGGACCTCTCTCCATTTGGAAGATGATATCNTCCAAATATTCAATTGGATTAAATGTATAATAATGTTTAATAAATTATAAATATCTTAATTTAGTAATGAAATACTTTTTTCTTTTAGTTTATAATATCAATTCCTATGAGATTAAAGTTGACAATGGATAGTTCCTTAAGAAAAGAAATTGATGATATGAAGAATAGAATATCATATTTGGAGATAACAATTGAAAAACTTCAAAGAGAGTCATTACAGCATATCAATAATAATGTGACAGTTGCTATGCAACAATGTTGTAACTATTATCATAGTTCATCATCAGATGTTCAAAGTATGCCAGCACCTCCTCCCCCTCCACCGCCGCCACCACCACCACCACCACCACCTATGCTGCCTCCAACATCATTTCAATTGCCACCTTATATGTCAACTCCAATTTCAAAGAAAAAGGATGAAGAAAAGAAAGATAAAAAAGATTTAAAGTTTGCAAAATTACATGCGGTGACTCTTGAAGAATTGAAAAGTGTAAAATTAAGAAAGACAGGCTCATTTCTGAAGGTAAAGACACTTAAAAGTTATTTTGTTAATTATAATTAGTTTGAATCAATTTTAAATTATTTTAAACATTTTTTAATTTTTATAATAAGAAATTAATGCCATAATATCAAGAAATATTTCTTATCATGTTTGTAATCAGCATTAAATAAACAAAACATTGATATACATTTACAGTTGTAGGAAAAATATTTTTATTTAATTATTTACAAATAGCCAAATGATGATGATGTAAATTCAGTTTTTTAAATGTTAGCATTCTGTCTTTAAAACTTTTTAATCTGTTGTAATCTGAAGAAGCATTACAGTTTAAAAGCAACACTAATCATATTTTAACCATTTATGATGATCATGATTCAGGTATTTATAGCTCACATTTAGAAAGAATTATTTTAATTAATGCAATAGTTAAATTTTGAAAGTTTCCTGAAAATATTTGCAAAATCTAAATATTATATTTTGTCTTTTTATCAGGAGGCTTGATTTTCTTTTGATCAGAGTATTAATTTTTCATGTAAATGTGCTTATATGCCTTTCTGAAAGATTCTGTAATATTGCTAGAGAGAGAGAGTATAAATATATATATAAATATTTTTTATTTAAACCAATGTTTAATTTGATTATTTAGATTAGGAAATTCTTATAAAATAGTCAAAAACATGAATCCAATATAAATTTTAAAAACAATAAAAAGGTACAATAATATATTACATTTTTTAACATGTTTGTTGTTTTCTTTAAAAATTAAGAATTTATTAGTTTGGTTTTTTGTTCAATATATAGGCATTATTAATCTTGTTATGTTATTAAATTGTTTTTAAAGATAAAATGTATTTTAAAAAATTTAAGATAAAATTTTTAAATAGTACACTTGGACTTTAAATAATACACTTGGTTTAGTTGTGTTAATATTGGGAAGATAATATTTGTATAATGTTCTCTAATGTAGATATGGGATGTATAATTTATTAATATTTCAAACTAAAATTGGTATACATTATTATTTTATTACATACCATATTTTTTTAATTCTAAATTATTATAGAACATGACTGAAATTGAATTTTAAGGTTTTTTGGAGGAAAAAATTTTTAAGTAATCAATTTAAGTATTTTATTAATTAACAACTTACAGGTTAATCTAAATGTTAGGTTTGGCAGGTAATGTTGGGCAACTCTGTTTTGCTCACATATATAACTGTTTTAATCCTGCATCATAATGCCATCTTGAAGGTATTTTAAACATAAAGAATAAAACTATTAGCCATGCTCATTTGAATTAATGTGACCATTGAGCAGTATAGCCAAAAATATTTAATTAATGATGCATATAATGCAGGACATGGCTTATTTGTGAAGATTGTTGTTTTTAACTGCAAATGTAAGATGTACAGTACCTCTATTTTTGACAAGTAAAAATGGAAAAAGTACAGAATTAAGGAAATATGGTATTTTATTACATTAAATAAATGGTCTGAATAAAGGATTTTTTGTTTCAGTTAAATTCATCTTGCAATCCAACTGAAGCAAATGAGGAAATAAATAACCATCATTTAGCCACACCAAAGTTAAAATTAAATCTGTGTAATATTAATAATTCTTATAATGGAAAGATTAATCAAAGGTATTTAGTCATAATTTTCTGGTGGTTTTATAAAAAGATTATATTCTATTAATTTTTTTAAAATACTGTACTATAAATATTTATAGTATTTAAATAGTATAGTATAGTATAAAATATATTTACTTACAGCTTTTATATTTTGACATATTTTAATATAATTTTTAAAACCATTGCTTATTGAATTGCTTGAAATCTTAATTAGATGTCTATTAAATAGATAGATACAATTATTACTTTAACATTTTGTATGTAGTTATCTTTATCTTGTTATTCTATATTCAATATTAACATTTTATACTAGTTAGTTAATAGAAAATAATTTTTTTAGTAATATTTGAATTTGTTATAAAATGATGATGATGATTGTTTTATATTTATTTTGATCACTGTTTAAAAATTTTTTGCACTTTCTTTTTCTTTAATGTAAAATAATTTTACATTAGATATATAGTAAAGTTTTTTACTTTATCTTTTATAGATTCAAAATGTTGCTGTTATCATTTTGTCTCAAAGCTATTTCAATAGATTTCTCTATTCTTAGTACTTGTTTATTGCTAAAATTAATTTTAGAAAATAGGAGATTTAAGGGTTGAGACAATGAACACCACTCCCTAGACCAGACATGGCCAACATATGGCCCGTCTAATGAATTTATGTGGCCTGCTATTAATCTTTCAATATTAGCTATGCAAGTCCGAATAGCTCGNTCTGCATCAACGTAATGTGTTAGAATGTCGATCAATGTTTTGTTCAATCGCTCAACCATTCCGTTACATTGGGGGTGATAAGCTGTAGTTAGGAGCCTTTCTACGTGTAGCAATTCGCAAACCTCCTTCGTGACTTTGGAGACAAAATTGGATCCTCTATCTGTGAGTAATTGCTTTGGAACTGAATGTCTAAGAATAACTTGTGTGACAAACGCCTTCGCCACGGTTTTTGCGGTGATATCAGGCAACGGGATGGCTTCTGCCCATCTAGAAAAATGATCAATAAAGACCAATAGATACTTGTTGCCGTTATTAGTAATAGGAAGGGGACCCTGGATGTCCAGTGCAGTGCGTTCGAACAGTCTCGATACTTTTGGGAACGTCTGCAGTGGGGCTTGATGTCCGTGTTGGGGCCTTTTTCTCATTGCACATTCCTGGCAACTATCACAGTAATGTGTAATATTTTTGTTCATCTCGGGCCAAAAGAATTGTGTCTGCAATTTTTTTCGCATCTTTTTCGCACCTACATGTCCCGAGCTGGGAATGTCATGAAACAATTTTAAAACATAGTCTACCATGATTTTGGGTATAACTATTCTATCCCATTTTTCGTTTCTCTCAGGATTTTCCTTTCGGTGATAAAGGGTTTCGTCTGCGTCTAGGTAATAATTTGTGATGTCTAAATTTGTTCCCTGGGAGAAAGATTCTCCCATTAGTTGTTGTCTGATCTGACTACAAAAGGGGTCCTTTAACTGTTGTTTTTTATTTGCGCTTTACTGTATATGGGTTGCATTTCTCCAACCTTTCCTACAGGCATCCGACTTAGCGCATCTGCATTTGTATGAGCTTTCCCTAGTTTATGAATTATTTCGAATTGATACTCCTGTAATGCCAAATTCCATCGACTCAGTCTGGAACTTTCGTCCTTAACATTTATAAGCCATCTAAGGGGTCTACGATCTGTGATAATGGTAAACTTTCTCTTATAAAGATAGGGTCTAAAATGTTTAATTGACCAAATCACAGCCAAACATTCCTTTTCTGTGGTGCTATAATTTTTCTCTGCCGGTTTTAACAATCTGCTCGCGTATGCCACTGGGAGCTCTCCACGCTCGTCTTTTTGTGACAACACGGCACCTATCGCGGTGTTGGAAGCATCTGTTGCTAATATAAAAGGGCTGTTAAAATCTGGGGATCTAAGCAAGGGTGCTGTAATCAAGATTTCCTTTAATCTCTCGAATGCGGCTTCGTGTTCCTCAGTCTAGTGGAACTTTACGTCATTCTTTAACAAATCTGAAAGGGGTTTAGAAATTTTCGCATATTGGGATATATGACGTCTATAATACCCTGTCAATCCCAAGAAAGTTCTCACATCCCTCTCATTCTGGGGTCGAGGAAAATTCTTAACGCATTCTATTTTCGATGGATCGGGTCGGATTCCATATTCCCGACACTTCGTGCCCTAAAAACTTTATTTGTCGTTTCAAGAAACTACATTTTTTTGGTTTAAGTTTTATCCTGGCACTTGATAGACGTTGAAAGACCAATTCTAAGTGCTCTAAGTGTGATTTGACGTCAGAACTAAACACTAGAATGTCATCCATATAAACTAGACAAATTTTGTGTTTTAAACCCGTTAGTATCAAATCTGCCAGGCGTTGGAATGTTGCGCTTGCGGAGCAAAGTCCCATAGCCATTCGGTTGTAATGGTAATGCCCCGACGGGGGTACTGAATCCGGTCTTTTCTTTTGAATCTGGGTCCAGTGGTAACTGCCAATATCCACTCAAAGTGTCCATCGTGGAAAAATATCTTGCCTTTCCTAGCAAACTTAATGACTCTTGAACAAGGGGCAAAGGATAAGGATCTATTTTTGTGATTTTATTCAATTGACGGTAATCTACAACCAATCTGTAGTCTTGGGGCTTCTTAGCGACCAATAATGCCGGTGCTGACCATGGGGAGGTAGACGGTTCAACCACCCCACTCTTTATCATATTTTCTACTAAATCGTCCATTATTTCTCTTTGTGCATAGGGAATTCTATATGGGGCTCGACAAATAGGAGGGCTATTCCCAGTATCTATCTTGTGTTCTATCAAGTCACAATAACCTAAATCAAAATCATCTTTTGCAAACACGTGTTTATATTTATATAGTAGGTCTAACAAAGATGTTAATTTACCCTTTCCTACTTCACTAAAATCAAATAAATTTGCAAATTGAGCTCTGGTTAAATCGTTTTCGTTTGATCGCGTTGTTTTATTTTTTTCTGCGTCTTCCTTTGTTTCCTCTTCCGCTAAGAAGAAATTTCCTATCTTACTTCCCTTGTTTATTTTAATTGGTTGTGTTTTTACGTTCATTATTCTAACAAGTACTTTACCACGCTCTTGTGTTTTGACTAACGTATGAGCAATAAACACACCCTCTCGCTGGGGATGTGTCGGTTCAACTACTCCTAATTGTTGAGTCATCGAGGAGTGGACTTTCCCTTCTACTATGATCTCTGATCGCGGAGGAATGACGCAATCGTCTACTAACGTCACTTCCTTTGAGGTGTTCTTTCTCTGCTCTAGGTTATTAACCGTTATTTGTTTTTGTGTTTCCCGTTTTAAATTTCGCTTGTTCTTTTGCATGCGTTTGTTTTTCTTTTTCATTTCCGTGTTTTTTCTAACGTTATTGTCTTTATTGCTATCTAAATTTTTATCGTTTTTGGAAGATTCACGTGTCTTTGAGCTAGCTTGCTGGCGATTAACTTCGATGCTTTCCCGTGGATCGGGACTGTCGTCGGTTTCTTTTATTTCGGCTAACCCCCAAAAGGTCCCGTATCTCCTGAGGGGAAGCTAAGCTTCGCGTTCTTAATCGAGATTGTAACGTCATATTTTTCGAGAACATCTCTATCTAAGATTCCTTCATTAGTCTTAGTAATCTCGGGGTGCACTAAATAACAATCGTGGAAGAAAATTAAACGCCCGATTCGGAACTTTAACCTAAACTTCCCGAATGTCTCGATAACATGACCCGTAACGCTAATTAACTCTACTGCTCTACTTTCAGCGTGTGGCAATTGTGTTATATCAGGAAATAGAGCTCGCGAAATCAAAGTAACAGCTGCGCCTGTGTCTATGGTCAGCTGAACCTGTCTATTTTCTATCTCGCAAACCATTGTACAAGGAGGCAATTCTTTACTTCTTGAGTTATTGATTCCTGCTAATTGGGTTGCATTCGGGCCTATCGGCAATCGATTTGTTTCGAAATTTTGTTCTCTAAACGTTACAGATGTAACTCTGTCCAAGTCTCGCATTTGTTTTTGGTCTACGGATCTATCTTCCGGTGCGGGCAATGCTAAAAATCTAGGGGCGGCTACGTTGTTCGACGCGCGCTCTGTATCGAAGCCACTTCCGGACCAACCCGGACCACAATGTGGGGAATAAAAGGGCAACGGAACACCTTGTCCGCTGTTTTCGCATGGAAATTGCCTAAATTGTATAGGGGAAGAAGGCATCGGTTCGGCCTGACTCACTCCAAAGGGGCCCGGCAGTCCTCTAATGGGGTTTTGCCATTCAGGTGCGTCTCGACTCGTTTCCCACCTTCTGTGGAATTGAGAAGGNGCATTGAATAGACTAGTGACTAGTATAATGTTATTTGTTTAATTATTGTACAATATAACGAATAAAATATCTAATTATTCTTAATATAATGTTTTACTATATTGCCCAGAAAATTCTTTTTTGCCCCCCAAAATATAAATTGTTACTAATCGCCCCCTCAACATGGAAAAACGCCCACATGGGGGCGATATCGCCCCGTTGAGAAACAGTGATCTAAAGTAACAATAAATACTATAAATTCTAGAAATATACAATAAGAATCAAAAGCTAAATACATTAGCAAAAAGTAGATATAATTTTAATCATTTTTATTATATAAAATATTCAAAGTCTTACTGTGATTTTTTCAGTAGCCTTTAAATGATTTTCATACCAAATATTTTGTTTCTGATTCTCAAATTTTAAATCATTTTTTAAATGGTCTACATTCTTTGTAAATGAATTCTGAAATGTATTTAAAACATTACATATGTCATCCGATCTTTTTTTATGGATTTCAACAAGAGTATCTGTAAAATTATAATAAATATATTTTAAAGATTTGATATATATGTATATAAAACATATTATATATTATGCCAAAACTATAAATAACTTGCCAAAATTTTTTTCTAAATCATTATATGAAGATCTATGTTTTTGATCCATTTCTTCAACGCAAGTTTTCAATAAATTAATTTTTTTTAAAATACCATCTTTCATGTCTTGTAAAATAATGGTATTTTCNTTTCAACTGCTTTTTATTTTATAAAATCTGTCTTCTTGCGCCACCAGAGGGCCTTTTAAACAATAGGTAGTCTGTTAGCGTTGGTCAGTAGTAGTCCAAATTCAATATGAACGTTTGTTTCTTGAAAATTTGATCACGATTTAAATACAGTATTTACTTTTAATATTGCCGATATGTCATCGAAAAGAAAACGTGTTGTATTATCATTAAAAGACAAATTAAAGTATTTGTTTCGATTATCAGGATTTTCCCTTATCCGGACTACCTTCATCCCCAATTAGTCCGGATAATCGAGGTTCTACTGTAATAGCATTGTAATTGTAGAGATCCCAAAGTCTCAACCTGGATTGGATGCCATTCTAAGACTGTTATTCTGATATTCTCCCACTTCTACAAAGGATTTTTAATAACAGATATCGGCATTAATCCTCTTTCTCAGAAGAAAACATATCTCGCCGAGTTTCTTGGTGTTCTTCATTCAAGAGTTCTTGGCATTCTTCTGTCGTCAGATCCGTTTCAGGTTCCATTACGAACTCTTCAATGTTCTTTATTTCTCAGATGTGATTTTTGTTACTGCTTTAGCTGCTGGAGTCTTTTTATTATACAGCATTTTTCTTAAATAAGATTGAACTGAGGCCTGTAGACCTGTTTATGCCCTACTGCCCAGCAACATTAGGTATCTTCTGTCCACTCTCTACCTTTGCTATTATACTCTCATTTTTCGAAAAGAAAAACATACGCAAAACTTAACGAGTGCCTACCTGACAGTCTCGCAAATACACAAAAGAAGTGTTTTGTCAGAAAAATAGAAGGCTGGAATTACAAGGGAGAATTTCAAAGTTCAGAGGAATACTATCTGATCGGTATATACTGGCTTAGCGTCGATGTTGACGTCTCCCACACATTGAAAAGTTTCGAATTGTTGCCCGAAGACGAAGGAAGACCAATCGGTATTCATTATTTTACGTCACTTCTTCTTGTGCTTGTTCTGTGGGGTGTTCGTTATCCAATCATGTGTTCATTGTCCTAACATAAAAATCTTTCACGAAAGTGTTCGTTATCCGATCTGTTCGTTAACCGATCACCCACTGTATTTAACAAATATATCAGGTTTATTGAACTAGTTTAGAAAATCTGAATCTCATCCAGAAAAATCAGTCTTAAATCTGTAAACCACATATCAAATCACAAAACATATTGTATTAAAATTAGTTTTGGTCAGAAAGTTCAGAATATAGATAAATATTTATTAAATAAAAACTAAAATTTGAAATAATAAACTAATAGCTTATTATTATTCATATATATATTTTAAATATTTTTACTTTTGATGCTTGATTTTTTAATTTGGTTTCTGTTCTCTTACGATGTGACACTAATTGCTTCACAGCTTCAAATTCATGTTGAGATTTTTGTAATTTCTGTTAAATATTATATAATTTTTAATACCAGAAATAAATTGTGTGATCATTTTATTAAGGAAAAATAAAGACACTTACATTTTGTACAGAGCTTAATTTTTTCTATCTTTTTTTAACTGCACTATTACTTTTTCTAAGTATGTTTTACATTTATCGAGTTCAATCTTTTTTTCCGAAAGTTCATTTTTTGTATTTGTAGCTTGAAAGCTCACCTGTTAAAAATTTTAAATCAATAAATTAAATTTTATGTTGAATATAATTTATCTTGATGTCATAATATAAGATTACTTCTTCCAACTTTTCCTGTAGTTTTTCTACTTCATTTGTTTTTTCATTGAAAGTTTTTCTTGTACTACTTAATTCATTTTCTAATGAACTAATATGAAAAAAAATTTAAGTTTATTTCATAGCATTTAAAGTAATTATATTACAGGATCATTATATCTTACAAACTGTTATAAATAAATTTTATGTTTTAATTAACTTTAATTACATTCTTTTTAAATTAAAAGAACATATGAAAGTTAAAAAATGCATTTATACAGGATACATAGTAAAGTCCTTATATATCCATGTAACTGACAAATAGTTACAGTTATGAATGTGATATATAGTTATAGTAAAAGTATATATATAGTATAGTATGACTACACACTATAAGACTTAGCCACTCGCATCACCCCTAGTGGTAAAATTCAGAAGTTAGCAGTCCTATTTAAAAAATAATGTATCATATTGAAAAAAGTCAATTACAAACTTGTAGAACATGATCAATTTAGTATTAAAGGAAACTCTGTGCATGAATAGCACGAACAGAAAGTATGAAATCCTGATGCGCATTTCAAGCACAGACAGTGAAATGTAAGTAGTATATATATGAGAGACTCTGGGATAATTTGGTTAACTTCGCGAGGTTTATAACTTTTATCCCAGAAACTCTCACGATTTTGAGGGAAAGACGTCGAGCAGGGGCTAAAATCGTGCAAAATCGCAGAATCTCTCCACCGATTCCGAGATAATTACCATCCCAGAAACTCTCATAGGAGTCGAAACCACACCCATTTTCGATGCCCCTTCGGTTATACTTCTCCGCGAGATTTGAACGAGAGTTTCTGGAATAAATCG
>NW_019386280.1:8284-49603 GCF_000671375.1 Centruroides sculpturatus | reverse complement strand
CAGATGATTTATCTAATAAGCTGGTATTATTATTGTATAAAAGATTGCAGAAGACAAGTATAAATAGGAATTGGATTGCTCAATTGTCTCACATATTTAATGAATATGGATTTTCCATCAATTTAATTTTTGATTATCTCAGAAATAATAATCAGTATATTAATCAATTAATGCTTAGAGCTGTAGAATGTTCCATAACTCAGGATATTGAAGATATTCGTAAGAGAAGTGATAAATATTACTATAATTTCCTTTTTAATTACCCGTTTATTAACAACTATATCTTTACGAATCTAACTTTTCAAGTCAAAAAATTTTTTATTCAGATGAAACTGAATCAAAATGGATTAATATTTGAAGGTAAATATTTGGAATTTGCACACTCCGTTTGTCCAAATTGTGCTAAAACACTCTCAAAGCTTCATTTATTTTATGGATGTGACCTTAATAAAGATCAAGAATCAGAGATCATTGAAGATCAAAATAATAGCCAAAGTTTAGTTAATCAAATGTACAATAAATTCAATCTAGCTAACATTAATGAAATTTACAATTGCTATAATGGTGTAAGAAGACTCTTAAATGTAAAACCTTAAAATACTACATGTTATTCTAAAGTGAAGATATGTTTAATTTTTGTTATTGAATGTTTATTTTCCATCTTTCTTCATCGGCATGTACCCCCTTGTAACAGGCGACTGCCTATTATGTTCAATAAACTAATCTAATCTAATCTAATCTACTATTCTTGATAACAAATTTTTAATTTATTTTCAGGGTGTATGCATCACATATTTTGACCAATGCAAGGAAGGTACAACAGTCATGTGTTTTGTTGAGAAAGAGTGAAAAAAATTTTTTACCATCCAATTTAACTAAAATTTTAGACTACCAGGGTTTGGATTAGCAAGATTTTACTGTATATACACTTTTAAATTCTACTGGTTTTTAATTTAAGATCTGATTTTCTTCACATTTATTCAGTTTTTACTAATTTGATCCCTGTTTATTATTAGTAAAATGTTTGTATTATTATTATTCTAATAAATTGATAAAAGTTGATAACTGATTTGATGCAATCTAATATGAATACAAAACATTTTTCATTTAATTTTTAATATATTAAGAATTTTTAAATTTTCAAAAAATAAATACCTTTTAATAAACACAAGTAACTGAAAAGTTTATCGAAATTCCAATATACTATAGAGAGCACACTGTACAAATTTAAAATGTCAGTTTGTTTACATTATTCAAAAGAAAGTGAAAATACAGTGAATTCAAGCTATATCATATTAATCAGGTTTCAAGATAAAAATTCAATTAAGGTTATTCTTACTAGATTGTATTTGCAATCTTTGAGAGCTAAGAAATAAAGACCTTGCAATCTTTATTCTCTAACTCTCAAAATCAGTTTTACTGTTTATAAAGAAAACTGAACAACAATAACTATAAATAATTACAAATGTAATTGTATTACTGAAAGTTCAGAAAAGTGTAAACATATTTATACATTACCTGGTATTAGTGTTTGTTTTTAATAAAAATTGCATTTTAACTTAGGCTTATAAGTAACCTTAAATATTAAAGTATTTTAAATTCAAAATTTAACATATTAAGACAACCTTTGTATAACATACAACTTCTACAACACAATTTTGCTCAAAGAATTGTATCAAATCCCTCATAACCCTGTATTTCTGAGCTTTTGTTCAGGGAAAGCCCTGCTATTATATTTGATGTAATTGTTTAAATGTAATGTTTCCATTCTTTTTCACAAATCCTTACTGTTGGATATACTAGCTATTAAAACAAAAATTACATTAGGAAATCTCCAAATCATATAGATTCTGTGCTACCGAACTTGTGCTTATTTGAGATGATTATGATTTTTAAATGTTTATTAAAGGTTATTCAGAATAACCTTTTGCATTTAAAAATTGCTTAAGAACTTTGTTCTTAAGAATCATACTGAAATAATTTCTTTCTTACAAATTAAATTCCTAAATTATGTTTCCAATTTTCCAATGAAAGTAAATATGAACTATCAAAAAAACTTATTTCCATAGAATCAAAGATACAAATTCTAGATGCCTTTAAAAAAAGAAAAAGATATCATAAGTTTAAAATGTTTGAATTTCAGTGAAGCAACAAACCAAACAAATAAAAATAAACAAAAAATTAGAAATATTATTGCTGCAAAATATATTATTTCTGCAAATTTGACAGGTTTTGGTTCTGCATTTCTCATACTAGTTCTTAGTCCTGTATAATACATTTTAATACTATATGAAATTTTATAGAATCTTAACTACTGTGAGTATTTGAATGAATTAAGTTGTGCAGATAATAAAATGTGTTTGGAGGGTCTTTGGAATAATTTATTTTAAAATAATTATCACAAATTACAATATTAAAATATTTACACATCATGTAAAGCATTATAAAAATTTATCATCTGTCTATACAAGACTTGCATAATCAACCAATCAACAGCCAAATTAAATCAAGCAGAAATTATGCTATAAATAGTTATTAGAAATTACATGACAAGAACAACTAGAGGTAGACGTTAGATGCCATCTCTTAAAAGTAGTAACAGTAATTTAATTTTAAATTTAGAATAATCCGGAAGAAAAGAATAGTTGTTCTTGTCATGTAATTTCTAATTATTTGTAACATAATTTCTGCCCAATTAGTTGGTTGGTTGATTATTAAGACTTTCATAATTTAAGTATCCAGTGTTTTTGTTAACAAAATTGTTTTCATTGGGGAAAATGATGCAAGTATAACATTTTATCTTTCCATTTACTCAATGTATGTACCGTACATTGGATAAACATATTTTTTCAGTCTTTCCAGCCATTCTAAATTCTTAAAACTGGTTGTTTTTCTTTCTTCTCGAGAATTTTTTCCACAACATGCTTCAATTTGGTTGGAATCACAAATTATTATGCTTATTTTAAATTTTATAAATGTATTGAATAATTTTTACACATTATTCAACATACTTATAAAATTTAATGAAGTCATTAAAAATTTGTAATAATCAAATTTTAAAAACAATAAATGACTATAAACACTAATAAAAACATGCAAGAAAACTGTCATTATTTTTGTGAGTATTTACAAATTTGTTATTAAAATTGAAAATAAAATGATTCTATATGGTATTTCAAACTGTGTTAAATGCATTTTTGCAATGATTTTGTATATTAATAAACATGCAAGTTTTCTACTTTATATACTATAACAATTATCATTGTAAGATTCAAAATCATCATAAAATAATATAATCAAGTATATATTTCTTACATATTAATAGCTACAAATTCCTAATCAATAATTTAAAATTAAAATTAATTTATAAAATAATAAACTTCAAGTAAAGAAAAAATTCTATTCAAAAAAATT
Organism: Centruroides sculpturatus; assembly: GCF_000671375.1. Lineage (NCBI taxonomy): Eukaryota > Metazoa > Arthropoda > Arachnida > Scorpiones > Buthidae > Centruroides > Centruroides sculpturatus. Next base: position 46,189 of record NW_019386280.1, on the reverse strand, counting down.
TTAAGAATTCATGTTACTTGTAAGTTTCTTCGGGAATATTTACACCACTTTTCTCTAAAGTTGCAAATAAATCTCGTTGCAGATTTGACATTTTGCTGGTATAATCCTTAAAAATAAATTAAATAAATATATTTGTATATCTATAATAGACTACATATATTATAAATGTATTCTAGTAAAATTCTTAATTTTTACCTTCATAGATGTTACTTTAATTGATTTCTGATTAGCTTTGGGATGATTAACAACATTTTTAGCAAGACATGCATATTCCAAGGTACTTAGTGTTTCTTCAATATTGCTTGCGGCAGGCGTTATTGTTGCAATAAGAGTTGTCTTACAATGGCCTCCTAAAGAATCTTGTAACATACGTGTAAGTTTACTCTCTCTGAAAATAATATATCAAGTTTTAAAATAATTTTAATCAATATTTTATTTTCATATTACACATCAGTGATTACCTGTAGGGTACATGAATAGCTTTTTTAACTAGGGCCATTGTTACTCTATTTAATGTCAATAAACTCTGATTAATGCTCCCTAAAATATAAAATGCACATTGAATGTTACATCAAATAATGAAAAAGATGAATTTATAATATAAATATTAAACCTGCTTCTCTAGCCTGTTTATCAACTGCACCTGATCGACCTATATTTTCACTTCCAGCTAAATCAACCTTAAAATTATAGGAAAATATTAAAATTTTAAAGTAAACTAGCTTTATATTTTTACACATTCACTAACCAAAGTTAATTTTCCCATTTTAAAGAGTTCTGTTTTTGTATTTGTTTTTGTTGACACAGAAATAAAGAATACAGCATGACTCCGGCTTGATGCACCATGAGTATGAGTTGCATTGGTTTGTCTTCTTAACATCGCTTTTTCAATTGTAAAATAAGCTTGATCTGTATTACATACTGGTACTTCTGTAAGTCCCTGTATTAGTACTGATCCCTAAATAATAATTTCAAATTTTTAATTTGAAAAATATTATTATTATTACTTTTTACTATAATTAGAGTACATGTTTACTTTTAAAACGTTATCTTCATATAATTTCAGCTTAACACTATCATTTTCATTCAATAAATCAAATATTTCTTCATTATAAATCTGAACCGCAGAAATACGAACGGAACACTCTCCATTATATTTTGATAATTCTCGAAAAATATTAAATAGTGCTCTTGGAATTATTCCTGCTAAANTAAATATTTTAAATATTTTTACCTTTGATGCTTGATTTTTTAATTTGGTTTCTGTTCTTTTACGATGTGACACTAATTGCTTCACAGCTTCAAATTCATGTTGAGATTTTTGTAATTTCTGTTAAATATTATATAATTTTCAATACCACAAATAAATTGTGTGATCATTTTATTAAGGAAAAATAAAGACACTTACATTTTGTACAGAGCTTAATTTTTTTCTATCTTTTTTTAACTGCACTATTACTTTTTCTAAGTATGTTTTACATTTATCGAGTTCAATCTTTTTTTCCGAAAGTTCATTTTTTGTATTTGTAGCTTGAAAGCTCACCTGTTAAAAATTTTAAATCAATAAATTAAATTTTATGTTGAATATAATTTATCTTGATGTTATAATATAAGATTACTTCTTCCAACTTTTCCTGTAGTTTTTCTACTTCATTTGTTTTTTCATTGAAAGTTTTTCTTGTACTACTTAATTCATTTTCTAATGAACTAATATGAAAAAAAATTTAAGTTTATTTCATAGCATTTAAAGTAATTATATTACAGGATCATTATATCTTACAAACTGTTATAAATAAATTTTATGTTTTAATTAACTTTAATTACATTCTTCTTAAATTAAAAGAACATATAAAAGTTAAAAAATGCATTTATACAGGATACATAGTAAAGTCCTTATATATCCATGTAACTGACAAACAAATAGTTACAGTTATGAATGTGATATATAGTTATAGTAAAGTTATATATATATTATAGTATGACTACACACTACAAGACTAAGCCACTCACAGCACCCCTAGTTGTAAAATTCAGAAGTTAGCAGTCCTATTTCAAAAATAATGTACCATATTGAAAAAAGTCAATTACAAACTTGTAGAACATGATCAATTTAGTATTAAAGGAAACTATGTGCATAAACAGCACGAACAGAAAGTATGAAATGCTGATGCGCATATCAAGCACAGACAGTAAAATGTATATTTCTCATGTGTTTATTTATAATATACAGTGGTGCCTCGTATAACGTACTTAATCCATTCCAGATGCATGTCCGTTAAGTGAAAAGTCTGTTATACGAAACGTATTTTCCCATAGAAATATATGTTAAAACATATAATTCGTTCCTCAGCATAAAATAACCATACTGTACCATAAAATAAATGAAAATGGAGTAGTCACCAATTATGTCTGGTAGTCAGATGTTGTGAGGAGGAGGTGGAGGAACACTTTTTTTACATATTTATACAGATACATATTTTTTATACATTGTAGCAAGTCTCTTTTTATTGTTTTTTAATCGGAGTCAAATTCAAGAGAGGCTACCGGAGCTTGCAGGGTCATCTCCTCTTGTTCCATCCTTTGTTTTTTGGCAGCTTGCTTCTTGAAAAACATGTCCAAGGTGGTCTGTTTCTCTCTCTTCTTCAACACCTGTTGGAAATGACTGGCAAGGGTGTCATTGTAGAGGTCATTGACCCTGTTGGCTTCAGCTCTGTTTAAATAATGAGTGTTGGTAAACTCCTGAACCTCTCCCATTCGACAAGGAAGTTTTTGTCAACTTTCACTCCTTCTGATGATTTCTTGCTTTGTTTCAATTGAAATCACCTTTCTGTTTTTTTTAGAAGCCATGATTTGCACAACACTTGAATAAATGTAAATACCCTGCACTGAGGTGATGTACATAATAAACAAGGGAGCAAGCCAAATCCCAATGGGAGATCTGTACTACAGATATACTAATAATATATTCTAATAATACTAATATATTATAAAAATAGCAGATTATCATTGGCAACGGCAAAAGAGTGGAAACACCATTCACACTTGTTCCCAGAAAGACCATTGTTCACTTCGCATAACTGCTGAACGGAAAGTGTTGTTCGCAGCCAGTCCATTGCTCGAGTCACATAACGGCCAAACAGAAAGTCCGTTGTTCACAGCGTCCATTATACAAGGCACCACTGTATGTATTTCTCATTATCTTGTATCTTCATTCTGCACTCATTAGTATGTGTCCTGCATTGCGTATTACTTACATATGGTAGTGTATAAAGACACTAGGCACCCAGTATATAATGTATATATAGTAGAACCTTACTAATCTCAACAAATTGTGGCCCAAACCTGCTCACATTATCCAAAATTCTTTTCTTCCATGTATTTTTAGTGTTAATCTGGGGTTCCTCAATATATTGTAGTTGGATGAACCTGTTATACAGGGTGCACATACATTATTGGACAATTTGTTTGGGAGTACCTAAATGGGCACCTACCAGATCAATGGATTGGTTGTGCAGTGTCTGCAGACAACACTTTCTGCACATTGCCACCCAGTCACCTACCTGACTTCACAGTGTGCAATTTCTTCCTTTGGGGTTTTGCCAAGGAGAATGTTTACATCCCTCCACTTCCAATGATACTGCCAGAATTGTGGAGGCACATCAACACTGCCATCAGGAACATCATATAAGACATGCTTGAGAGGGTTTGGAAAAAATGGGAGTACCGCCTGGACATCTGCTATGACACACATGGGGGTACACATCAAATGCTTTTAAGATTAGTGAAAATATCATATGTTTCTCTTCAGTAATAATGAAAATAAGATCTTAAAAAATTTCCCAATAATTTATATGCACTTTGTATTATGTCAGGTTGACTGACAACAGTCAGTTTTTAGAACTGACAAACTTGATTCAGGTAGATTGGGGTTTTCAACCTTTTTTTATGAGTAAATGTATGACTGTATGACAGGAGACTAGACTTCATTTACTATTCTTGATTTATCAAAGGCATATGATTCAATAAGTATTAAATTGCTCCAGAATAAGTTACTTGAACATAAGGCTTGCAAACGTTTAGTAAAAATTATTGGTCAACTTTACGGCAACTATAATGTTATAATTAAACAGAATAATAAATGTGGAAATCCATTCTCAACTTGCAGGGGATTATTACAAGGTGATCCTCTTTCTCCTTATTTGTTCAATTTCTTTTTATATGATTTGAATGATTGTTTTACTAATGAAAACGACGGTATTTATATTGATAATATTTGTATTCAATCAATATCCTATGCAGATGACATAGTCATCCTTGCTCCATCTGCAGTAGCTCTTCGACGTAAAATTTTACAAATAACTGAATATCTAAATAAGTTGAAGGTTAAAATTAATCCTAACAAATCTGAGGTCATGATTTTCAGAAATGGAAATAGATTGTCTAAAAAAGTTATGTCTTTCTATATTCAAAATGTTAAATTAAATATTGTTAACGAAAAGAAATTTCTAGGACTTATATGGTCTTTCAATATGTCATTTGACAAACACTATAAATATATAACGGTTAAATCTAGAAATCTTCTAAATAATCTGATAATTTTGTTCTCTAAAGCAAAAATAAGAAATAATAAGGTACATTTTAAATTGTTTAATTCTATAGTATTAAATGCTTTGTTATATGCTGCTCCAATCTGGTGCCTCAATAGATTTAATAACTTTGGAAAAATCCAAAATATATTTATACGCAAGTTATATCAATTGGAGTTTAATACGCCAGGAAGTGTTCTTCGTTTGGAATTTAACAGATATAAAATAAACACAATCCTATTAAAAGCCTGCTTGAAATAGTTACACAAGATAATTAATACAGATGATTTATCTAATAAGATGGTATTATTATTGTATAAAAGATTGCAGAAGACAAGTATAAATAGGAATTGGATTGCTCAATTGTCTCACATATTTAATGAATATGGATTTTCCATCAATTTAATTTTTGATTATCTCAGAAATAATAATCAGTATATTAATCAATTAATGCTTAGAGCTGTAGAATGTTCCATAACTCAGGATATTGAAGATATTCGTAAGAGAAGTGATAAATATTACTATAATTTCCTTTTTAATTACCCGTTTATTAACAACTATATCTTTACGAATCTAACTTTTCAAGTCAAAAAATTTTTTATTCAGATGAAACTGAATCAAAATGGATTAATATTTGAAGGTAAATATTTGGAATTTGCACACTCCGTTTGTCCAAATTGTGCTAAAACACTCTCAAAGCTTCATTTATTTTATGGATGTGACCTTAATAAAGATCAAGAATCAGAGATCATTGAAGATCAAAATAATAGCCAAAGTTTAGTTAATCAAATGTACAATAAATTCAATCTAGCTAACATTAATGAAATTTACAATTGCTATAATGGTGTAAGAAGACTCTTAAATGTAAAACCTTAAAATACTACATGTTATTCTAAAGTGAAGATATGTTTAATTTTTGTTATTGAATGTTTATTTTCCATCTTTCTTCATCGGCATGTACCCCCTTGTAACAGGCGACTGCCTATTATGTTCAATAAACTAATCTAATCTAATCTAATCTACTATTCTTGATAACAAATTTTTAATTTATTTTCAGGGTGTATGCATCACATATTTTGACCAATGCAAGGAAGGTACAACAGTCATGTGTTTTGTTGAGAAAGAGTGAAAAAAATTTTTTACCATCCAATTTAACTAAAATTTTAGACTACCAGGGTTTGGATTAGCAAGATTTTACTGTATATACACTTTTAAATTCTACTGGTTTTTAATTTAAGATCTGATTTTCTTCACATTTATTCAGTTTTTACTAATTTGATCCCTGTTTATTATTAGTAAAATGTTTGTATTATTATTATTCTAATAAATTGATAAAAGTTGATAACTGATTTGATGCAATCTAATATGAATACAAAACATTTTTCATTTAATTTTTAATATATTAAGAATTTTTAAATTTTCAAAAAATAAATACCTTTTAATAAACACAAGTAACTGAAAAGTTTATCGAAATTCCAATATACTATAGAGAGCACACTGTACAAATTTAAAATGTCAGTTTGTTTACATTATTCAAAAGAAAGTGAAAATACAGTGAATTCAAGCTATATCATATTAATCAGGTTTCAAGATAAAAATTCAATTAAGGTTATTCTTACTAGATTGTATTTGCAATCTTTGAGAGCTAAGAAATAAAGACCTTGCAATCTTTATTCTCTAACTCTCAAAATCAGTTTTACTGTTTATAAAGAAAACTGAACAACAATAACTATAAATAATTACAAATGTAATTGTATTACTGAAAGTTCAGAAAAGTGTAAACATATTTATACATTACCTGGTATTAGTGTTTGTTTTTAATAAAAATTGCATTTTAACTTAGGCTTATAAGTAACCTTAAATATTAAAGTATTTTAAATTCAAAATTTAACATATTAAGACAACCTTTGTATAACATACAACTTCTACAACACAATTTTGCTCAAAGAATTGTATCAAATCCCTCATAACCCTGTATTTCTGAGCTTTTGTTCAGGGAAAGCCCTGCTATTATATTTGATGTAATTGTTTAAATGTAATGTTTCCATTCTTTTTCACAAATCCTTACTGTTGGATATACTAGCTATTAAAACAAAAATTACATTAGGAAATCTCCAAATCATATAGATTCTGTGCTACCGAACTTGTGCTTATTTGAGATGATTATGATTTTTAAATGTTTATTAAAGGTTATTCAGAATAACCTTTTGCATTTAAAAATTGCTTAAGAACTTTGTTCTTAAGAATCATACTGAAATAATTTCTTTCTTACAAATTAAATTCCTAAATTATGTTTCCAATTTTCCAATGAAAGTAAATATGAACTATCAAAAAAACTTATTTCCATAGAATCAAAGATACAAATTCTAGATGCCTTTAAAAAAAGAAAAAGATATCATAAGTTTAAAATGTTTGAATTTCAGTGAAGCAACAAACCAAACAAATAAAAATAAACAAAAAATTAGAAATATTATTGCTGCAAAATATATTATTTCTGCAAATTTGACAGGTTTTGGTTCTGCATTTCTCATACTAGTTCTTAGTCCTGTATAATACATTTTAATACTATATGAAATTTTATAGAATCTTAACTACTGTGAGTATTTGAATGAATTAAGTTGTGCAGATAATAAAATGTGTTTGGAGGGTCTTTGGAATAATTTATTTTAAAATAATTATCACAAATTACAATATTAAAATATTTACACATCATGTAAAGCATTATAAAAATTTATCATCTGTCTATACAAGACTTGCATAATCAACCAATCAACAGCCAAATTAAATCAAGCAGAAATTATGCTATAAATAGTTATTAGAAATTACATGACAAGAACAACTAGAGGTAGACGTTAGATGCCATCTCTTAAAAGTAGTAACAGTAATTTAATTTTAAATTTAGAATAATCCGGAAGAAAAGAATAGTTGTTCTTGTCATGTAATTTCTAATTATTTGTAACATAATTTCTGCCCAATTAGTTGGTTGGTTGATTATTAAGACTTTCATAATTTAAGTATCCAGTGTTTTTGTTAACAAAATTGTTTTCATTGGGGAAAATGATGCAAGTATAACATTTTATCTTTCCATTTACTCAATGTATGTACCGTACATTGGATAAACATATTTTTTCAGTCTTTCCAGCCATTCTAAATTCTTAAAACTGGTTGTTTTTCTTTCTTCTCGAGAATTTTTTCCACAACATGCTTCAATTTGGTTGGAATCACAAATTATTATGCTTATTTTAAATTTTATAAATGTATTGAATAATTTTTACACATTATTCAACATACTTATAAAATTTAATGAAGTCATTAAAAATTTGTAATAATCAAATTTTAAAAACAATAAATGACTATAAACACTAATAAAAACATGCAAGAAAACTGTCATTATTTTTGTGAGTATTTACAAATTTGTTATTAAAATTGAAAATAAAATGATTCTATATGGTATTTCAAACTGTGTTAAATGCATTTTTGCAATGATTTTGTATATTAATAAACATGCAAGTTTTCTACTTTATATACTATAACAATTATCATTGTAAGATTCAAAATCATCATAAAATAATATAATCAAGTATATATTTCTTACATATTAATAGCTACAAATTCCTAATCAATAATTTAAAATTAAAATTAATTTATAAAATAATAAACTTCAAGTAAAGAAAAAATTCTATTCAAAAAAATTTTAAGAATTCATGTTACTTGTAAGTTTCTTCGGGAATATTTACACCACTTTTCTCTAAAGTTGCAAATAAATCTCGTTGCAGATTTGACATTTTGCTGGTATAATCCTTAAAAATAAATTAAATAAATATATTTGTATATCTATAATAGACTACATATATTATAAATGTATTCTAGTAAAATTCTTAATTTTTACCTTCATAGATGTTACTTTAATTGATTTCTGATTAGCTTTGGGATGATTAACAACATTTTTAGCAAGACATGCATATTCCAAGGTACTTAGTGTTTCTTCAATATTGCTTGCGGCAGGCGTTATTGTTGCAATAAGAGTTGTCTTACAATGGCCTCCTAAAGAATCTTGTAACATACGTGTAAGTTTACTCTCTCTGAAAATAATATATCAAGTTTTAAAATAATTTTAATCAATATTTTATTTTCATATTACACATCAGTGATTACCTGTAGGGTACATGAATAGCTTTTTTAACTAGGGCCATTGTTACTCTATTTAATGTCAATAAACTCTGATTAATGCTCCCTAAAATATAAAATGCACATTGAATGTTACATCAAATAATGAAAAAGATGAATTTATAATATAAATATTAAACCTGCTTCTCTAGCCTGTTTATCAACTGCACCTGATCGACCTATATTTTCACTTCCAGCTAAATCAACCTTAAAATTATAGGAAAATATTAAAATTTTAAAGTAAACTAGCTTTATATTTTTACACATTCACTAACCAAAGTTAATTTTCCCATTTTAAAGAGTTCTGTTTTTGTATTTGTTTTTGTTGACACAGAAATAAAGAATACAGCATGACTCCGGCTTGATGCACCATGAGTATGAGTTGCATTGGTTTGTCTTCTTAACATCGCTTTTTCAATTGTAAAATAAGCTTGATCTGTATTACATACTGGTACTTCTGTAAGTCCCTGTATTAGTACTGATCCCTAAATAATAATTTCAAATTTTTAATTTGAAAAATATTATTATTATTACTTTTTACTATAATTAGAGTACATGTTTACTTTTAAAACGTTATCTTCATATAATTTCAGCTTAACACTATCATTTTCATTCAATAAATCAAATATTTCTTCATTATAAATCTGAACCGCAGAAATACGAACGGAACACTCTCCATTATATTTTGATAATTCTCGAAAAATATTAAATAGTGCTCTTGGAATTATTCCTGCTAAAGGATCCTATTAAAAAAAAAAATTAATTAATTTCATTAATATATATATATATTCATACTACTATGCATATATTCACTACAATCAGTGGTGATATTCGAAATATTCAACAAAGGGTTCGCTAACAGAAAAGTTTTCCTTAAAGCCCCAAGCCCGAGATATCTCAGGCAAGTTACATAGCGTTACATAAAACTCGGGCGTTTGAACCCTCTAAAATTTTTTTTTAATTTTTGGAATGTATTTTAAGTCTCCAAATTTTTTTCCCGCGCGAAAGAATTTTATCGCGATTTTAATTTATCTTTAATGACGCACGATTCACGCTTAATTGCTTTTTAATTGTTTTTTAATGAGAGTTTGATATCAAATTTTATTCATCGTTCTAAAGTTGTAGTGCACAAATTTTTCTTCGGTAAAGTTATTTAAAGCTAGTTTCTAATGTCAAAAACGACCTCCGATAGTTTTAAAATTTTTTTAATTAATATATTTTATTATATAGTCTATAAGTTTAATTAAGTCGGGGGGGGGAAAATCGCAATAAAAATTTTAATTTTTTAAAAATATACGGCCAGCTAGTATTCACCCTACTATAAACCCATCGCCTCCCGAGACTTCTGAGAGAATGTCCCGGGAAATCCAACTCCAGCTGTGTTCAAGGTCATCCAGCTGTGTAAACAATGACTCATCAGCGTCAGATTTCGCAGAAAGGCGAAACAATGGAAAATAAAATCTGAAGCTTTCTCTTCAAAATTAACGCATTTCTTTCGTTTTTTTCAGTTTTAAGTATATTTTTTATGTTTAATTACATTAATATCAAAAATTGCTAGAGTCCCGAGGGGTTAACTGCTTTCCCTGTGACTTTTTCTCAAGAAAAAACTTTTCTAAATCATTTATTTTATCATTAGGTATTATTATAATAATAGACAGATGTCATCGTTTCTCGAAATACAATATCTTTTTTATTTCGCTGTCGATAGCCCGACACGTGTTCCGCAGCCATCTTGTATTTTCTCGCGCGCGTGGGATTGTGGGATCTCTCGTATGACTGGACCTAGTTTCAAGAACTTTCTTGAGTCGATCGCGATTAAATCTCGTTTCAGTCGAGATTGAAACGGTCGATGGAGGTTGCACCATGGCGAACGGGGTATAAGGCTCTAGTTTAGTAGTGTTACAGAGTATAATACGTATTTTTAAATATATTTTTTAAAAGAAACAAAACCACTGAGAAATGTTACGTGTGTTTAACAACGGGTTCGGAAAACTTTGAAAATTTTAACAACAGGTTCGGCCGAACCTGTGCGAACCCGCTGAATATCACCACTGACTACAATCACTACAAAACACTAATAATTGTCACATGACATATACAGTGGAACCTCTATATACATAATATTCGATATTTGTCACATTATGATGACTTTCCCCCATATTCATCAGTATTTTCTGTATTCATCATCATTCCCAACACTGGCAGTGGCACTACAATCACATGCCCACGCCAATTAGCTAGCTGTGTTAGCTTAGTGTTGCCAATTTAGCTAATTTTTTTCTAGATTTAGTGGATTTAGCAAACAAACTAGCTATGCAAATTACCTAAATTATAATAGCCTAGCTATTTTTATAACACTATCTAGCTATAAAAAATCAAACTATTTTAATGGAAACAATATGGATATTTTTATGAAAATGTCTAGCTATCTATACTGTATTTATTTAGTACAATAAAGATACAAACACCATAATTTTTATTCTTGTGCCTTTTTTTAGAATGGGAATGGATTAATTGAATATCAGTTATTAATTAAGAGAAAAATTATTTCTATATTTGTCATATTCCATATTCATTAGGTCTTTAAGAACAGATTAATGACACTTATAGATTCCACTGTATTTGCATATATTCATGTTGAGTTTTTATATCAACATGCACACAATACAAAAATCAAAAATTTTGTCTTACAATAGTCTTCTAAACAGTAATTTTATTTAATATGTTGCATAGTTTTGATCTTAACAAAAAGTTTAACCCCTTCCTCGCTTCCCGATTGGTCTTTTTGTTTGTAGGTAAAAACCAAGATTTGATCGGGTCAGGAGAAAGGTCCATTTTGTGGCATCTGTCTGATACCTTTTTGTTGATTCTGACCAGAGCTTGTTGATAGAACTATAAGCTGTGCACTCATAATTTAGACCATTGTTTCTATTTTCTGTCAATTTTTTGATTTTAGTGATCACATGTGATGTTTTTCTAACCGTTTAATCTTTCCCCTTCAACTTTTTATGAGCACTTGTGCCAGAGTTCCATCTTCCCCAGCCGACATTCCACCTAATCCATTACATCATTTGTCATCACGTTGTGCTTGTTTTGACAAACACAGTTTTTTTCTCTCCTCTCCCTTACATAACTAACATGACCTTTGGTCCGACTTGATAATGCTGTTTTCGTTTTTAACATGTGGAAATTGAATTTTAGTTTCAATCCGTTCTGAAACATCACAGGACTCCCTACCATTTTAAAGTGTTGCTCCAAGATTAACAACATTTTACCTGGCAGTTTCTGGTTGTCAGTTCAATTTTCGCCTTTCCAGAGGTGGCGGCCCCATTAATTTACTCATCAACAGGATTGTGTCAAAATTGCACAAACTATAATTGACCAAGAGTTAACCACACACGCAAGTGGATGGTTCTGGTCAGTATGCGTTCTTCAGGGCAAACCTTCAGCAGATGCTAGAACAACATATTTGTGGAGGTGAAATGTGATATTCACTCTCATCAACTTGCACATAGGCAGGAGCGACACAATTCAACATTTTACGCCTGAATTTGATTTGATACAAAATTTACATATATATGCACATTTGTGAGTGAAGTTGTGAGTTTATTTAGAAAAGGAACAGATAGATTAAATATGTTTATTTGAGGTTATATATTTTTAAATAGATTATTATACGGTCATGAATATATATGATATAATACATATGATTATATATGATAAATATGACAAGGAATAGATAAGGTATAATATTCTACAATTGGGAATTAATCTACATTTGGTTAGATATTGAGGATTTAATGAGTCGGAGGAACATTCAGTTTGCCTTAAAGTGTTATCTTCCAGTGATTTAATACTTTATTGGGACATCTCAGTCTGTCATCCTTCCTTTCATTCTAAGTTTCCCTCCTGGTCTCTGCAGGTCAGTTGCTGTCTCAGATCTCTGGGACAAAACAAGCAGCTCTGGGTACTTTGTGTTCTTCCTTTTAAGAAGAACGGCATGGCAGACAGTGTTTGTGTTAACTCTGTTTATTGTCTTCTCACTGATTATAGGGGCCCAGGATTCTGTCGAAGGCTGTGATGTCTAACTCCCACAAATCCAACGCTTCTTCCATGAGTCTGGTAAAACACAAAGGAACAGGATCTTAGTGTCCATTTGTTCAGCCGATTCATCGTGAGGTATGTTTTTAAGTACACGACATGTTTTTGCCACATTTTTCATTACAGTAACATGATTCTACAATACTTCAACAAGAGGGATTAGTTTCGGAGAATGATTTATTCTTGGTTTCTGTCTTGTTCTGATACTTTGATGGAATTCCAGCTTCTCGAGAGCAGAATAGTTACAGTTACAGTTAAAGTTAAGTTTTTGAGTATCTGATCTAACATCTTCAAGTGCAAGATTATGCAGTTGCCCAAACGGGTAATTTCTTTTATGTCACCCATTATGCTCCTTGGGATCGACTACCACAATACAAGTCTACCCTTCCCTCTAACTTCGATTTTTCCTGTAAAATAATTTGCATCCCATTGAGTTCCTACATTCCTAACTACTATATAGAGGAGATAAGTGTCATGGATTTTTTTCAGTTTTCAAGATCTGCATTATAAAATCTCACTGGTAACAGTGTATTCTTGTCCCATGATTACCATCCTGATGGCATCAGGATCCAGGTAAAGTGAGGAGAGATGATATTCTGCTAGATGAGGGATCACCTGTCTGTGCATTCCTTCCCATGTGCAAGAATCATCTAAGGAGGGACAAGAGCATATTTTGTATGGGCAACTTCATTCATGAGCCTGTCGTTCCAGTTGGAACTGCATCTCTGTACATCCATTGTCCTTGTATTTGCAGGGTAAGGCCACAATTTTGACCAATTTTTCCATGGCAAGATTCTGGTAACTGCCTGTTTCTCCGTGTCAAGTCTGGCATCGTTACAACTACTCTTTACATCGGGAACAGATCACGTGACCTGCAGGACACTGGAACATCAGTGGTGACATGATCACAGCACACCGGACACTTGAACACGGTAACCAGTGCAGGAACATTAAATTGCACCTCACCCAGTGTTTGTCATCTCCATAGAAGTTGTTGCAGTTGGTTCTTCTTCATTGGTTCATTTCTAAATAAAGAAGAAAGGTAGTTGAGTCTCAGGTCTTTCTCTGGTGAAATTGTACGTGGTTATCACTAAGGAGGTACAGATTCCTCCTCGCAACTTTATAAACATCTAATTTGCATAGGGATGGTTTCGATGCAGATGGGAACTGTAATAGATTCTTCTTGTTCAGGTCTTATCAACATCAGTTGATTGACTTCTAATGCCTCCGGAGTCATCAAAGACAGACTTGTTTCCATGGTTCCACTGACCTCAATTTGATCATCTCCATAGAAGCTGATTTCACTCATTCCTCTTGATGTGGAAAAGGATATATGATCATTGGACTTCATTTTCCTAAGCAACTTGATTGTTTGTGACATCTCCAAACAATCGCGAGAGCAGCCATGATGACAACAATAGGGTTATGAGTGTCAAGGTCCATGTGAAGAATGGATAATTCCATACATTTAGTGTTTTCAAAAAGGGTGTATTGGTCTTAATTGATTCTATTTCCTGATTTATATCTCAAAGTATCTGTCCAGAAAATTCCAATGACCAATTGTGTTCATTGGTTCAGAGGGTGCTTGAGGTGATGTTTTCATGGATATATTCTCTTTGTAAGATTGATAACATCTGTTATCACTGATATTATGTAATGGTTTTGAAAAGCAATCTTGAATGTGGTATGTGATTAAAAGTGAGACGTAAGGCATATGTTGGCTACATGGTCAATGCAAGTCATAGGCAACTTGAAAATTCCCGTGTTGTTTAACTTGATCATTTTGACCTGTGGTTGTATTAAGCTACTTATTTGATTGCACTCTATAAATAAATTCAAAAGTAATGGAGTGGAATATATCCAAGTCCTTCCTCGTCAATGTGACGGAACGTTTGTTTTGGATAAATGGTAATCTTTCTCTTACACAATTTATTGACAGTTGGCTCATCTGCCATAAACAAGGTGTATTTGGATGCTTGATATGGGGGTTTCCATACTGCAACTTCCAGAGTGCAGATTGTTGTTAATCAGTTTTACATTTTTTTAATTCATGTGTTTCCAACAACATATAAAGCTGTTGTATGGGAAATCAGCTTGGTAATAGGCAAATGTTATTGAAACAGGAAAATATGCAAGGAATTTCACTACTTCATACAAATCAAAATATCCTGCAGGAGTAAGTAATGGAAATTTTGCAAAAAATTCTTAGTGTTAATGGAAGTGCTATGGCTGTAGTGGTGATCCACTGATACTATTTGGAAACATTGTTTCATTTACATTTAAAGTAATATTTTGAAAATCTCTTAACTATGAATATCTGCCATATTTAATTAAAATTTCTTCACTTCTTAAACATCTATAAATTTGATTTTTTTCAACAGTTGTGTAAAAAATTGTTAATTAAAATATTAATTTTACTACACTAAATTTCCATGTAATAAATAACAACAACATGTATAACATTAATTTTTCAAATGTATTGATTAAAATTTCATGAGTACTCACAAATATGAAAATGTAATGAATTTAAATTTCATAATCTTTATAATTATATTAATATTAAAATAAAATATTGTTTATGACAAATTAAAATATTACCTTTTCCCATGGAATGAACTTATTACTTCTTTCACCTTCTATTGTGTAGGTTTTTCCAGTACCAGTTTGACCATAACTATCAAAAGCATTTAAACAGGTTATTTAATTTCCAAAATTATTAATTAACCAAATAAATTTATGATAAATGTCTAATAAATTATTTTAGAATAGTTAAATTAAAAATACTGAATATTTTACAGTGGAATCTTGTTATTGTAAACACAAAAGTTATCAATTAACTTTTGTCATCATAATCAGTCGGTTCCAAAACACTACATAAAAGTATTGATAGTTAATAATTATTCACCTGTTATATTCAAACTTCAGCTATTGTTATCAATTGTGATAATTTCACTTGACAGAAATTCTTAGAAAATTCCTACTATTGTAAATTGACCATTTCTTTGAAGCTTACTGTTAACTGAAACATACCTTTTATCCTATACATACCAAGTGTATGATAGGAATTGTTAAAAAATACATAAATTAGATCTTTTCCTGAAGCATACTCTTTACCCTTTCAAAACATATTGTTGCAGTGAATGGGAATAAACTTGTGCACCCATTGCAATTCCTGTAGTTTAATCTTGTGATCTATTGAGTTAAGATAACTGTATAAAGTGCTCTATAAAAAAACCCTTTGAATCATGGTAAAAATAAAGCAAAAACATAGAAACTTGTTTCTTCAAGAAAAGCAAAGAATTTTAGAATGTTATAATAAGTTGCCTAAAATGAATCACTATAGTGTGACTGTGTATTTAAAAATTTCACAACCATATTTGTGTAAGATCTTAACAGATCAGACAGAAATTTCTTCACTTTTTAACAGGAACATGAATCAGAAGAACAATCTGCAAAGGATAGTACAGTCAGAACGAAAAATTTGGTTTAGTAATGTTTGTGAAAAAAAAAATGCTCTGATTTATGGACTTATTATGCATCAAAAAACAGAAAACTAGCAAAATCTATGGAAAAAGCTAAAGAATATCATGTATATCTTGTATAAGCATCTTAATGGTGAAGAAAAGGTGCCAATTTGTTAGCAGCTAATAAGTGGATAAAGACAATGTGACCAAAAATTATTGCTGAATATTCAGGATTCAAATTTTCGAAAGAATGAGTTACGAATGAGTTACTGTTCTTTGTTGTGTTAACATTATAGGTGAAAAGTAGGACCTGGTGGTTGAAAAAAGTAAAAATCCTCAATATTTTAAAGATATCAAAGTATTCCTGTTGATTACTTTTCTAGTGCAAATGCTTGGATGATGAATATCATTTTCAACAAATGGTTAATTAAGTGGGGTCATGAATTAATGTGAAAAATTGTCTTGTTAGTAGACAGCCACATGGTATACACAAACAATTTGTCAATAAAAAAGTCAAAATGATCTTACCTTCAAATAATACATTGTTAATTCAGCTGTGTGACTAAGGTATCATACAAAGTTTAAAAGCTTATTACTACAAGCAAATTCGTGCACAAATTATAGTTGAACTTGAAATTCAAAATCAATCCAATGCAAGTGCAATTAAAAACAGATTTCTATTCTTGAAACATTGCATTTGCTAGCAATGTCTTGAAAGCAAGTCTCAAGGAAAATCATTGAAAACTGCTTCAGAAGGAAGGATTTTCTAAAATAAAAACTGAAATTTCTGCTTCTAAGAACCTGATCTCACCCACTGAAATTTGCAAAAGAATTCCAGATGGTATGTCTAAAGAAGAATGTGATAATTGGATGGATATAGATAGCAATAATTAAGTGGCAGCTACAATAATTGTATTAGAAATATGTCATATTATCATTAGAAAATGGATATAACCTATTTACAGAAGAATTTTCAGATCTTCCAACTATTGCCTAATTCTATGAATTCTTTGTCATAATGTGCAATATACAGCAACAAACTTTGAAAAGCATTATGACTATGAGAATTATATTTAGAAGCAAATAAATGTAAACAAACAACACTTGATAAATTTTTCAAATAAATTTTATGTTGTTTTCAAAAACAGTTGTTTATAAGAAATTTAACATATATAAATGTGTAATGATGAATTAAGTTAACAATCTGTGATAAATATAAATTGTAAAATGTCAAAATTGTTTGTAATAAACTGAGTTCAATAATGAAAATTTTTTATCTTCCATTTAATGTTATCAGCTGGTTATTGTTATCAAAAAGTATAAGCTCCAAAGTGATCATAATAAACAGGTTCCACTGTATATATCTATGTAAAAATTTTAATAATTATATAATTAAATTTATTATATACATACGCAAAAATGGTGCAATGATAACCTTTAAGTACTTCTTCAACAATAGGTTCAACAATTGCTTTGTAGATATCTTTCTGAAATTTTTAAAGTCAAAATATTTATTTATTAAATATAAACTGTACGTTGATAAGTAAAATGTTACAATCAGTATCTACATAAACTATTTTACTAATCAGAATTTACTATATGGAAAATCCATAATTTTTCTTTCAGTGTAAAAAAGGTTTTTTTAATTTATTTAGAAATGAACTGTCACAAATACTAGCAAATTCTTAATAAGAATCACATAATAATTATAAAATAAATTACCACACAAAATGGATAATGATTACTGAAGTTTCATACTGCATGGTTAATAGCACTACTGGCAGTAGCACTTTAAATATCCAAAATCTACTTCAGAGTGTGCTAATTTCAGAAATTATGAAGTTTTTATATAATAGAGAGATTGCGGCTGACGTTTTCATCATAAAAACGTGAATGTCGGACATTCAGTGCCGCCTTCCTGTAAGCCTAGAAGTTTGACAATGGCATTTGGAACATCAAGCATGATTCCTCTGACGTTCCAAATGCCATTGTCAAACTTCCGGGCTTACAGGAAGGTGGCACTGAACGTCCAATGTACACATTTTCTTGATGAAAACATCGGCCGCAACCTCTCTAATAATGATTGCTGGTGATCTTCTGTAGGCCTCCTTGATGAGCTATATTATTTTCAACACTAGTATTAGGTTTTATTTATTATGGTACAAGTAGAAAAGCAAGGATTAATAAGTTACAGGTTTCTAATGCATTAAATTTTATTGCCTTAACCTTTTATCATCATTGTACTAGAATTAAAACTAATCTTTATAGTTTATTTACATTATATCTATTTATTCTTTTCCTACTAAGTGTAATTAGAGATTATTCAAGATTGTCCCATCCCAATTATTTTGGACAATCAATGATGGCAGGGATCAGCAACCTATGGCATGTGAGACGATTTTTTGTGGTACAACGATTGAACAGAAATGTAGTAAAAATTATGTTTTAATTATTAATTATACATTTAAATGAAAGCCATAGTGCAGTGTAAGCCATGGTGCATTAAAAACGAATCTCTTGCTTGTATATTTATATTGCAGTGCACACGTATGATTGTGTGTCATATCTAGAGTAAGGTTGGACTTAAAAGATGATTTTACTCGTTATTAGTATTTACAGTTTTTTTTATAAAACCCATCCCTACTCTGAAAAATAAGCTTTTTGCCATTTTTTAATAATTAATAAAAAGTTTTAAAATATAATTATATTTAACTATAAAAAGTTTTTAAATAAAATATCATAACAAATGACATCACAAAAATTTTAAATGTTGCTGGATTTTTTCAGAGAAAACAAAGGCTTTAGATATTTCATTTAACATCAAAACAGCTCATCAAAATTAATCCATTTGAAATTCATTAATTTTTGTATTTAATGTTTTTTTTTTTATACATACATATACAGTAGAACCCCGAAAACTCGGCTCTCAATAACCCGGCACTCCGGATAACTCGGCCACACCCTAACAGGGCAAAAAATCCTTAGTTAATTAATTTTCATTATAGACAGCTTTATAAAAGTATAAAAGCTCTCATAAAGTATTTTTCTGAGGTCTGTGTTATCAGGTAAATTACTGTACACAGTGTATTCATTAATTTTCATTTTCATGTAGTAAAGGCTCTATGCCTTCATAAAGGACGTGCTTTTCCTTTGTTTAAGGGTATTTGGGCAATTAATTCTCTGTTATATTCTCATGTAAACAATACATATAAGTACAGTATATAAGTACAGTACAGTATTTTCTGAGGAAACACTCGTACTTATTTTTTTTAACCCCATTCCCGATAACCCGGCATTTTCACAAACTCGGCCACCCTTCGGTCCACATTAGGCCGAGTTTTCGAGGTTCTACTGTACTAATATTGTGTTGTTTTATTTATGGATAACAGCATTGTTGCATTTATGAAAAATATCTTATCTAATGTAAATAGAAATCATGTCTGACTATTCAATTAAACATTCAATAAAGAAAAGAAATACAATAGAATTCACATATTTTAATCACTTATTGTGTTTACTGATACCAACATTAAGTGTGATACACATATAACACTAAAATTACTGGAAGTTACCAGACTTGGAAATTATTATTAATTAATATATAATTCATCGAGTATTATTTGCCTATTACCACCTTTAACAGCTAACACATAACTAAAGTAAGAAATACTAGTAATTTAAATTGCTGTATTACAAGAAAATCGTAATTAAAATAAATGCTTAATGTTTACAGCACCAGTTAAAACTAATAGTGATTGCATGTTATTAGCTAGATATTGAAGCTAATAGCATAAAAAAAAAAGAACCTATTTATCTAAAGATAACAATAACTTAATTCTGATTACAATAAGTGAAGATTTTATAAGGTATTTTACTTTATATATTTTGATACTTGCTAATTCTAACAACATTAAATGATTAATGATAATATCTGTAATTATAATAAAGTCTACTGTGTAAATTAGTAGTGTATAGTAAAATTGAGGAGTAGGCATGTAGAAAATGTTTTTGACTTCAAAAAGAAAATGTTTGTAAAATAACATATGCACAATATCTATACCTAAATATAAAGTTGCAAACTTACTTATTTGTATCACAAGACATTTTCACTCAAAATCAACCTTGTACAAGCACAATCATCACTAAAATCATACAAAAACATTCAGACTCACCCTTTGTGTTGTAGTCAATATATGAGTAGTTCACTTATTTTTGTATTTTTAATGAATGGCTATTTAGCTGTTCACAACATAATAAAGCTAAATATAGTAGCTATATAAATTTTATAATGCAGGAAGTTTTCAAATTTAATTTTGTTATTTATTGAATAGAAAAATCAAAATATACATTTTTATTTAACATTTTATGTGACACTAACATCTGTTTTCATTAATTGATATCAATTTTTACTTTAAAATAGTGCTACAGGTCTGTAAAGTTGTTTTAAGATTTTTAATTTATATTTCTCACTTTTCAGCACATTATCTGTCAAGTTTTAGTATACTTTAAAATTTACCTACAGCAACATTGCCTGTGAGATATGCATCCTTCACCTACTGGCTGAGATAGAAATGAACACTCCATTTTCTCTATGAATAGCATTTAAAAAGTTGTATATATCAACTTCAGGGAAGATGAATGCAGTAACTAATCCTGTCTTTGTTTTTAGGAGCTGTAAAAATCTAAAATTTTTTAGCCTCATAAAAGACCTAGATATAAAATGTTTGTGTAGTAATGCAGAAATTGAAGTAAATTCACATTTCTGCAATGAAAATGCAATAAAAGAAATTTTTACCAGTATTTTGGAGGGATGTCTTACCTATCTTGCATACTCTGATAGCACACCTTTGTACATACATATTATTTCAATATTCTTATTTATAAATAAACCATGAAACAATATCAGCAATATATTTATTTTTATTGTACAGTCCCTGGCCAAATTATTAGATGCACTATAGTTTTTATGTTAATCTTAATTATCAGCTAGTACAATTTGGTCTTTGAATATTTATTACCAATGAATTTAACCTGTAATGTACAATTTACTTTATTACATAGGTTCTTACACAAATAAAACATTATATTTATTGAAAATTTTTGTTTTTATTAACATAGTAAAAACATACAAAATTGCCATTTAAATTTTAGTATTTTGTTGATCCATCTTTTGCAGCTATGAGAGCAAAAGATGTGGCATGTGGCAGTCCAATGTGGCATGCTGTCGATGCAAGACTGGACCATCTCCTTCATTTGTGGACGATGATTCCACACATGGATGATTTTTTCCAAAAGCTGCATTTTGGTTGTGATGACCTCTATGGCTATTTTCCTCTTCATGAGCTCCCACACATTTTCTATGGGGTTCATGTCGGGACTATTACCCAGCCAATCCAACAGAGGGATATTTTGCTTTTGTAGATATGTTTTCACAGACCTGGCTGTGTGGCAGGGAGCTTCATCTCACAAAAATAAATGGTTTCCCATTTGGGAACCATTCTCTAACCTGTGGCAGCAATCGATTTTGCAAGACTTCTTTATATTGGTCTTGCCTCATGGTGCCTTTTACTATGTACAGGCGCCCAGTGCCCTTGCCACTAATGACGGACCAAATCATTACTTACGTGGGGTGCTTAACAGTCTGAATGATGCAGTCAGAATGAAATTTTTCACCTTTATGACGACGGACAAATGAACTTTGTTGACTAAAATTTCAAATGTGCTTTCATCGCTGAAACAAACCTGAGAAAACAAAAAATATCTTATGAATCAAGTACCTACTGTTAATTTGTAAATAATCTATTTAATGTTAAATTACCAATCTCCAGAAGTCTACATCCTTATCATGCCACTGTTTGGCCACTCCAAATGCTTTGTTTTCACTGCAACCGTTAACTTGGGTTTTCTTGCTGATCTTACTGATCAGCCTTAAAATCCAGATCTTTCAATTTTCTGCAAACAGTGTGCTCAGAAGCATTCACGTTTGCATTTTCCAATTGAGATTTTATTGATTTAGTAGTAGCAAATCTGTTTTCTAAGCAAATTTTCTTAAGACATCTTTTTGACCTTGGGGTGAAAATTGGCTTTCTGCTGCATTTATTTTTTCTTTTTGGACCCAGATCTTGATCTGATTCAACTTTTTCCTTTACACGTCATATGCTAGCTTCAGACACCTTCAACCTTCATGAAATTTCACAGGTGGAATACATTTTGTTTTAACGAGGGCTTTGACTTCAGCTTTTTTACATGGTGAAAGGTCCCCCTTTTTGCCCATGTCAAAAGATCACAATTGATTATATCTGATTGGTAAAAATACTACTATCGAAGAAAACAAACACTTGCGTAATTGTATACCATGAAATAAATACAAGAGGTGAACAGAAACATGTCCAAACCAGTAGCAAGCGAGAACACGACTGAAACATGTTCGTACTTGTATGCTACACTTTAGTGTCTAAGCTCTGATACCTATCAATAAATTAACATTGTAATGAAATATAACAAAAATAGGTATACAATGACATTAAAAAATAAGTTTTGTTTATCAAAATTATGATTTATAAGATAGACCTACACCAGACCAGGTGTAAAACATGTAATTAAGAAAAATCTGTAGTGCTTCTAATAATTTGCCAGGGACTGTACTGTACATGCATCAATTAACACAAACTTGCAGAATTAGTAAATAAAAAATCAAAATGTATAAGTGAAAATTTTTAATTTTTATATAATTGATACTTAAATAAAATAATTACCTGGTATGTTTGTTCATTAAATATTTTATCAAATGTAAAATTTTTATGAAAATTTTTTTCTCCAACCTTTGCTTCTATTATTATTTCTGAATTATTCTTATCATATTTCAAAATAGACTGTTTTAAAACTTTTACTTCAGAATTAACTGGAGGCCTAATAAAAGAAATCAGCAATATTAAAAAATTTATAATATAAAATAAAATTATAAATTATTATTAAAATTTAACTAAGATATGTTGGTTATTTAATTTTTTACAAACATACAATAAGAACTGGATATGATAAAGTCTGCACAACAATAAATTCTGGAAAAAAAATTTAATCTCTACTATCTCACCATACAACCTGGAATACAGGAAATTTACCAAGACTAGGATACAATTCAATTTATTCTATGTTTATTTTTGCCATTTAGTCCTGTTATATTGTTTCTAATATAAATTAAATATTCTTCCATATTTTGAAATCGTGTTGTATTTTTTATTTGTTTTTTAAGCGCGATGTTTTCAAATATACCATTATATATATTCTCTATGGAATATAATAAAATTAAAAATAGAACTAGTAGAAGTACAGTGAAGCCTTGTATAACGGACGCTGTGAACAACGGACTTTCTGTTCAGCAGTTACATGAGGCGAACAATGGTCTTTCTGCGAACAAGTGCAAATGATGTTTCCACTCTTTTGCCGTTGGCAATGACAATCTGCTATTTTTATAATATATTAGTATTATTAGAATATATTGTTATTATATCTGAAGTACAGAGTTCCCGTTGGGATTCGGCTTGCTCCCTTGTTTATTACATACATCACCTCAGTGCAGGGTATTTACATTTATTCAAGTGTTGTGCAAATCATGGCTTCTAAAAAAAACAGAAAGGTGATTTCAATTGAAACAAAGCAAGAAATCATCAGAAGGAGTGAAAGTTGACAAAAACTTCCTTGTCGAATGGGGAGAGGTTCAGGAGTTTACCAACACTCATTATCCAAACAGAGCTGAGGCCAACAGGATCAATGATCTCTACAATGACACCCTTGCCCGTCATTTCCGACAGATGTTGAAGAAGAGAGAGAAACAGACCACCTTGGACATGTTTTTCAAGAAGCAAGCTGCCAAAAAACAAAGGATGGAACAAGAGGAGATGACCCTGCAAGCTCCGGTAGCCTCTCCTGGATCTGACTCTGCTTAACAAACAATAAAAAGCGACCTGCTGCAATGTGTAAAAGTCTGTATCTGTATGTGTAAAGAAAGTGTTCCTCCACCTCCTCCTCACAACATCTGACTACCCGGCATAATTGGTGACTGCTCCATTTTCATTTTTTTAATGGTACAGTGCGGTTATTTTATGCTGAGGAATGAATTATATGTTTTAACATGTATTTCTATGGGAAAATGTGTTTCATATAACGGACTTTTCACTTAACGGACATGCACCTGGAACGGATTAAGTACATAATACGAGGCACCACTGTATTAACATATATAATAATATTAAAGACTTAAGAAGAAATTCCAGTTAGATGGATATCCTAATAGATTACTTAAAATTTGGGAAGATAAAATAAATAACAAACAGAATTCTGGCATGAAAAGAATAGACAATGAAAAGAATTCTAGAAAAAATTAAGAGCAAAACAAAATAAAATATATTCCATTCCCTTATATTAGGGGTTTATACAAAGAAATTAATAAGGAAATAAAAAACACCAACGTAAAACTTGCTTCGAAGTATAAAAAATTTTTAGCTAGATTAAATACTAATAAATCCACATCAAAAGGAAAACAACAGGTAGATGAGATAAAAAAACATTGTATATCAAATCCCGTGTACATGTGAAAATAAAAAAATTCTACATAGGAGAAACTAAGAGAAAGATGAAAATTAGATTAAAGGAACACGTAGAAGATTTAAAACATCACAGAATCATTTCAGCTTTTCTTGAACACTGTACTCTAAATAACTGTAATATTGACCAGAATAATGTAAAAATCTTACATAAAGAAAAAGAAACTTATAGTAGAAAATTTAAAGAAAGTATAGAAATTTTACAAAATAAACATTGTATAAATAAAAACTTAAGATTAAAAATCAACAAGAATTGGCTAAAAATACTGTAAAAAATTTTTTAGAGAAAACTCACTGAAGAGCAGCCTTAAGGCTGGTATACACGGTAAGGAAATCCTTTGAGGATTAACCGTGATTTTTTTTTCTATCTATCCATTTTTAAATAAAAATAATTCTTTATACGCTGGGAGATATTTTAATAAGTTTTGTAAATTACTATGTTCGATCCAGCCAGTTATATCCGATTTTTTTTCGTCTGTTAAGCACATCCTTTGAGGATTTCCTTACCGTGTATACCAGCCTTTAGTAAAAGAAAAATTTTTTGGAGAATTATCCTTAAAAATGGTTAAAAATCTTGGTTTGCCCTTTAAAAAGAACGCATGATTATGCAAATCACCATAAAGGAAAATGCCACTAGATACCGAGAGATGAACAAAAAGATTAGTCAAAGTTAAGTTTATTTCCATCGATTATGTAAGAACTGTTACTAAAAAGATTAGTCAAAGAGAGGTTCAATCCTGTGGATTATGTATAAATTGGTACTGAAATTAAAGAAGATAGAACTGTGCTACACGTCTATTCCAGGTTTCCCTTTGTATCTCCAAGGATCTTTGGAGAATATGTATATAGTTAAGTATATAGCATAATATTTACATACTAGGTACAGTACATTAACTATATTCTTTTATAAGACTTTATGGAAGTTCAAAGGATCTTCAAATTAAAAAACCTGGCCATGAAAGTCAAAGTCTTGTGTGTACCAATTAAGGTTAAGTCTTTGGCCTAGCATTTGAGGTATGTCCTGTGCAAAACTTATCAATTTGTTTTTTAAGCTGTAGTTTTATAGTAAAAAATCTTTTTTTAAATTAAAATACTAGATAATCCAATGTATATTGTATGGTTCCCACTTGTAGTAATATACATCTAAGGACGGCATTTGTATTTTTAAGGTATGTTATATGCACTTGTATAATCAGTATTTTTTGAATTTATGTGTCAGGTTGTTGTGTATGTAAAAATGGTTTTATTTTGTCTCTTATAATCATCATATTTTATTTATAAAAATTTTTTATACGTAAAATCTCATTTATTCATACTACTCTAATTCATTTCTCATCAAAACCTACTCATATTATTATCTTGAAAAGATTTTATCTCTGCCTGACACCACTGGCATCTTAAGAATATAAATCATCCAAGTAGAACAAAATCACTATAAGAAACCACGATCCAGGAGCAACTCTACATGGGCTAATCTACTCCAAAGTTTTCCTTATATTCCCCTTTCTGGTTTCATCAAACATAGCTGAAAATTAATCTATATTTTTAAAGTTTGTTAATGGCTTTTTTTTTGTTTGTTAAAATTTCAACTGTTTACTAGAAAAAACTTTATAATTTGTTTATTATATATATTATAATTAAAATAGTAAATAGTTCAATTTTGAATATCCTTACAATGTCAATCCTGTATACATTAAATGCCCTAAAACCTTGCTATAGGCCACAGCCTATACACAGTTATATTTATAGAATTCACTGTGTGGGCTTATGCACAAAATACATGAAAACCTGATTACTGGTAAAAATTATTCCTATAGTAAAGAAAGAAAAATGCTGTAAAATATTCTAAAAATAATGCACTGATATACTAGTAATAATAATGTTAAAGCATTTGTGAAAATTGGCAAAAATGGCATACAATTTATTTTAGTACATAACATAGTGAGATTTACATAAATAATGTTATTCCCGATCCTGTTTGTTTCCTATTGATTTTTATTCTGGAGTTGTATCTACAGGGTGCAGCTTATATACAAGACTGGTCCATAAAATAGTCAACATCCATTTACAACTTTCACTTTTGCAGCCTATAACCAAGGTTTTAAGATAATATCTCAGCAATATACTTCACATCTTTTAAGCATTTTTGTCAGTTTTTTTTGGTAAAAAATTTGAAATTTATTATATTAATTTTAAACAGTCTTTAACTTATTTTAATTTATTTTATTTTAAATTTCCATCAATTTTTACAAATCATTCAGTACTAAAAGAAGTAACTTTTACAGTTGCATTTCTTGTGCAGGATTCTCTTAATCAATGATTCTTTCTGTTTTGATTGTATAGGGCTAAAACTAACAGAATGCCAATGATGCTTTATAGAAATAAAATACTGCATTAAAACAGGAAAATAATATATTTTACTACCAGAATTTTCCATTGTAAACTAGCTTTATGTATTTGGTACAGTCATGTATTTATATATGTACAGGTAGAGTACATATAAACAGAGTAACTAAAAGTAACTTCTACCTACAACTTAATATTAACCGATTGTAAACAGTAACAACAACAAAGAATCGAGTAAATTTTAAAATCTTCGTTATATATCTATCATTTTAATAAATTTTGTTCAAAATATATAAAACATTTATACCTGCATCGTAGGAAGACATTAATATTTTCTTTTGAAATCTCCATACTATATAACCATTAAATTCTAAATTTGAATTTGATGCCACTCTGACGTCACTGTGACGAATTAAAGTAAAGCGACCTCTCAATTTTTCAATCGATTACTTTGAATATTTTGAAAAGGATATAAATTTATAACTCTATAAAACTATTTTAGAGTACAGTAATTTCAAAATATTTTTGTACTAATATAGAATAATTAAAAACTAAAAATATTTTAAAATATATTTCATTTCTTTTGCTTTCAAAATTGTTATTCGAAATCGTATAATGTAAGTCTATATAAATCACCCGACACAATTTATTTAATTTTGATTCTTTCTACTCTAACAAGTAAGAGCTACTTTTCATACCCGGCCTGCCAGTGGCCAAGCTGTTGCGTTCCCTGAACGCTGGAAGTTCGGTCGTGAGTTCGCGCCTGACCAGAACGGGCTGGCCACGTGGAGTTTTCCGGGTTTTTTCACGTCTGTAACGCCCGAGTAGAGGCCAGTTACCCTTAAAAAGACCTCTGGGAAGGCATTCCCCCTATTCAGATTGCCCAAGTGTTGCGTTGCCGTAACTAACTAAACAAATTTATTCACACCTATCATTGATTCGGCCAAATCAATCATTGGGATGGTCGGGCAATGAGGAACGAGGCACTGACATATCTAGTACAGACTGCCAATAAAAGCATCCTGTGATTTTTCTACCGCCCGGATCCGATCCGGAGTTCCCCGGAGCGGTACATTTTGGATTTGTCCGATCGCATCTTTTGTAGCCCTATTCGAATCACGAGTCTAACTACAGCACTTTGTAAAATTTTGATGCGTTTACCTTTTTTTGTTATAAATTTTCTTTAAATGACACAATCCGTGNAAACATCCCGACCTAACCGGTTTCTTTCCCGCCATGTCCCAAGTGCGGAGGTAAGCCTTTTCTCGATTCCCGCGTTTACACGAGTGCTATCTGGGTTATTGTTACTAATAGTTCGAATATGGCATCGCTTCGGTTAGGTTCGTTTCGATTTCGTTACATTAACTACATTTTTATCCGTCTGGACCTCGAACCGTCGGAAGTACGGCCATTTTGAAACCATGGATAACAGTAACCGCTAATATATTTTTTATAATTAACTTATGACAAATAAATACAATTTATACAATTTTAATTAATTTGGTGGCATAGATCATTTAATTTATATTTAGAAACAGAACTGAATTGATTTTAAGGTTTAAAATGTGTGAAAATGAAGTCAATAATCTGTTTTGCGGCATATGAGGTAATATTTTCTTTTACAGTAGATAAAATGCCTCGATTTTCATTATTGTCCGTATTTGAAGTCAAAATCTTCACTTTAGTGAAAGATAATTCTTCAGATGTTTCGTCTTTAATGGAAAATTCCTCAAAAAGATTTTCCAATTCTTCTTCTGTAAAAAGAACCATTGTTCCTGATTTTATTTCGGAGAGTAAATCATTATCAAACACAGAATCCGAATAAATGGGTATACAATAGTCAGAATAGAAGTTTCGAATCTCTGATTTTGGTGTGAAGGTCACGACTCTGCATTCTTCTTTATTTTTCGGTTTGTTCGAAGTTGATTTTGTTGTAGATTCTGGTTGTTCGTAAAAGAAATATTTCTGATTTCTAAGAGGAGACATATTTTTAACAGATTTCTCGGCTTCACCCAAAACGGCGAACTCGACGGACCTCGGACAATCGCTAAAAATTTTGAAAACTAACGATTTCATAACATTCTATACGAACATTATACATATTTAAAAATTATTTATATTTAGTTAAATTCTAAGAAAAATGTTCTTACGATGAAGATGATTTTGAGTACAGACAACCCATTATTGATGGTTTAATTATCTGTTTCTCAGCAGAGACGTACCATCAAATACCCAGATTTTAATTGTTAAAACTAATAATGTATGACGAATAATTAGCAATGTATAGTATTTGTTATTGTCAAATATATATACTGTATATATAATTTTAAATATAACTGGATCACTGGTAACTTGTTGGGTCACTTACTTACTTAAAATTATAAATAGAAAATACCGTAATAGGTAAAAGTAACGTTTAATAGATGCGTAACGTTTCCGCATATCTCGGCATAATAAATTGTAGACCTATAAATTTCCACTGTTATTCGTCTGGCTGTTTATCTTTCCTTAAGCTCCAGAGGACTTAGATAGATGAAAGCCGAGACCAAATATGAAACAATTAGGGGTAGGAGGCCCTGAATAACTATATACAAACTTCTGGTGCACACTTTCTTTAGAAGTTTCCATTACTAAAAAAACTGATAATTGTAAAAAATTCCCATATACAACACCATGGAAAACTAAGCAGCCTTAGACTATAATTTTGAAATAAATGAGACACGTATCAAGAAATATTTTAATTTTTACTAAAAAAATATCATAATGTATTTATTTCTCAAATAAACTTCTTTGAAAGCACACTTGGAAGGTCTTCTTCAATTGTTAACTGTTAATCAAAATTATCACCTTTTTACAAATACCAACAAATAATTTAATATTATAAAAACGTTTTCGATCGTCTTTAGCGATCATCATCAGTTAAAAAAAACATTAAAAATAGAACAAAAATCAAATTTACGAAAAAAATTATAACTGCACATGCGTAATAATTTTTCTCGTAGGGAATAAACGGCGAGGATCCCGGGAAAGAAACCCTAGTCGTAGCGATCATCGACAGATGGTTGAAAGTGGCCGTTGGGTTTTTCAAAGTACAGCCACTGATTGGTCAGCAGACAATTACGCCACACGGCATGATTTGCATAAGACTATGGCTTCGGAATCACAGATTTGCACAACGTTACGGCTGGTGATGGCTAATTGGTCGGCCGGGAATCACGCCACATTACATTTGCATAGTGCTACGGTTCAGTAAGTACTAATTGGTCATCGAGCCCGATGTTGACGCTATAAAAAGGCGACAGTTCGACACACCGGATATACGTCACTCTCGTCTAAGTTCGACTTGGAAATTTTTTTGTTCAATAATAAATGTGAATTCTTCTTCCTGGAAAAAATAAGACATTCCCTGAAAATAAGATCTAGCGCATTTTTCAGAGCAAAAATTAATATAAGACACTGTCTTATTTTCGGGGAAACACGGTATTGCCTGTAAATATAACCATACATTTTTATTAGTCTTACCTTGGCCGGGCCGCGAACCCGGGTCTATGTTGACTGTAGTCCAAGCCTTTGTCCACTAGTCCAGCACGTCTTCTTACCAGAAACATTTCGGAACTCATATTTGAGACAAACGAGACCAAGGACACCACTGCGCATGACAACCAAATCACGTGGTCGTTCCTCAGCCATAGAGATGCAGCGCACCCCGAGGACCAATGGGACGCGGGTCACGTGACACTCGCCCCGTCTCCCGCGGGCCAATGGGGTGCTGGCCGCGAGTCACGTGACACTCGTAACAGTTTCCGGCGGTTATATAAGCCGTAGTCGCTTTCATATCCTCCAACCCAATACTGTACAGGTAAGCAAAAGAACATGCCGTTCACTTGCAATATTTCGGCGTCTCCCGTTATGGATCCCGCCACAATATTCAATAATATAACATCTTACAGTTTTCTTCGCTATCTCCCCACTGAAGAGGCCACGCAGAAATTTTGCCATCTCGTAAGGCTCGTGAAACATCCCGACCTAACCGGTTTCTTTCCCGCCATGTCCCAAGTGCGGAGGTAAGCCTTTTCTCGATTCCCGCGTTTACACGAGTGCTATCTGGGTTATTGTTACTAATAGTTCGAATATGGCGTCGCTTCGGTTAGGTTCGTTTCGATTTCGTTACATTAACTACATTTTTATCCGTCTGGACCTCGAACCGTCGGAAGTACGGCCATTTTGAAACCATGGATAACAGTAACCGCTATCCTGTTTCGATATTTGACCACGCGACTTAATAGTACAGTAATAGTATTGGTAAACATTAACTGCCAATATTCCAATTTACTAGTTTTTCGATATTTTTGTCGTAATCTTTAGGCACTATGCGGAAGGAACCGGCTCCATCTGATAGGTTCGGATTCGTCTACCGCTGTGAAAAAGTACAGCAGAAAAAGATGATGAGGAGACGGACTGGTGGCACCGTCTTCAGGGCCATGTGCACTGGTTCCCTGTCTTGCACCCACAACACCTTTTTCGAAAGGACACAGCTGTCAGCCCAAGAGGTATGACATTTGAAGTCACTCGCGAAACGTGATCGCAGAATCGGCGGTTTCTTTTTCTCTGGTTCACGTTACGCTATGCATTTCTGTAATTTGATCATATGGCTTGAGATGATATGTGTTTTGTTGGTTTTCTATTTTACAGGTGCTAATGCTTATTTATTCGTGGGTCAAGCAGGAGCCGGTCGCCGCGGAGGAATGCGGCATGGCCCCCAAAACAGCGGTAGGTACAATTACTGCCGTGAAGTCGCGGAGGTTTTCGTCTCTCACCAGCAAAATATCCAGCTCGGGAGTGAAGACATGCACGTCGAGGTGACCATCGACCCATGTTTCTGACTTTGCCGAAATGTCTGTCTCTATATTCGTATGTTTTATTTTCAGATCGACGAGACCTTCACCCGGAGGCGAAAATACAACCGCGGCCGCGTAACTAAAGGCACCCAAATTACCATCTTCGGTGCCTATTGTCGGGAAACAAAAGAGGTGATGTACTGGCATGTAAGTAGTAGCCAAGCATTATTATTTCCTTTTATTTTTTAGTTTTTGTGGAAGTTTTGTTATAGTTTCTCGTATTCTTTCAGGTGGACAACAAGAGCCGACGGGTTCTCTGGAGCCACATGCTCAGATACATCGCCTGCGGTTCCATCATTGTTTCCGACAGCGCGGCCCAATATCGCGGTTGTACGACGATGGGCTTCTCTGAACATAAGACCGTCAATCACAGCCAGCGGGGCCCCGGGAGGTAAGGAAGATAAAGCTCTGCATGTGTTTATGATAATAAATTTATGAATGTGAAAGAAATGAACAGGCGTTATTGAAAAGTGACATTTTTCTTTTATTTTCCGAGCAGATTCGTCGACGCCGATGATCCCGAGGCCCACACTCAGAACATAGAGTGCAGAAATTGCTGGCTGAAGAAGTCCATTTTCTAAGAAAATGCGTTAGTTCTTTTCAAGATGAAGATTACGATTTAATCACGAAACTTGAAACAGGTGACATATTTGATAATAAAGGACATTTTGCACCTTATAAGATACTTCTTGCGATAAGAGGACAGGTATTGCATTATTGGAGACGACTTAGAGAAAGATTCCAATGGCACAGGTTTTATTGATGGCTGCAATTTTCGAAAAATCCTTCACGATTATAGTATTTATTTCAGCGATGAAGAATTTTTTAAAATTCTAAGATATTTTGATCCACATTTAACAGGAAAAGTGCCAAATAGTAGCCGTCTGCAAACATATGCCAATCCCATTCTTTATTAAAAATTAACCTAGAAATCTACAAATTTTGCATTGTAAATTTATTATTATAAACTCTTTCGTGGAAAAATTAATTTAAATTTTAAATTAAACATCAAAAGTGCTCAGCAAAAATTACACACAGAAATTAAAACACCTTAATTTGTTGCCAAGAAATATATTTGAAAAACAAACGTTTGTTTTTCAAATATATTTCTCCGCAACAAATTAAGGTGTTTTAATTTCTGTGTTTAAATTAAAAACATAAATTTTGTATAATTTAAGAACTAGTTTTTCTAAATAAATCGATATTTGTATGTATTCTTTTTTGATTTTGCTGCTCTAGTTCTAATTCAAGGCCATAATTATTGCTGTTTATATCTCTAATAAATTGGCGTATGTCTGGTTTATTATTCCAAATAATAAATACGTCGTCGACGTACCTAGCATACATTATCATATTATCTTCATATTTCTGCAATACGTTATTTTCCAGAGATCTTATTACCATCTCGCACAATAAGCCTGAGACCGGGCTACCCATTGGTACTCCTCTAAGCTGCGAGTATGCAGTACCGTCAAAGGCGAAAAATGACGAGAATGTAGCCAAATGTGCCAGTTCTAGAATTTGCTTTCTTAACTTCGCTGCGTTCTTTACATTGCCGAATAAAAAATCTCTTAGGTGACAAAAGCATGGTTCAAGCTTAACTGAAGGGTACATAGCCTTAAAATCGAGCACTGTCATGTAGTTTGTTTCGTTAACTTTCAATTGTTTCAACCTTTGGAGCACCTCTACTGGCTGCTTTACGCTATATACGTGTGGAGGCATGTTCGCATTAATAAATTCCTTAAGCTTTCGTTCTAATAATATCGTAGGAGCACAGCATTTATCCACTACTGGCCTCAAGCTTTTTTCTGATTTATGTATCTTAGCAAATCCGAATAGCCTCGGCATGGCTGGGGATGAAATTATTATCCTCGTCATTCCTAGTTGCTTAGCTAACGTTGTCGTAGAGAAACGTTTTACTCTTGCTTGTAACCTTTCCAAAGCCTTTGGGTGTGCCATATTGCATTCCGTGTCTTTTATGTACTTTGTTAAAAGCTCTTTATACGTGTCCTTCTTCATTAAGACCATAGTTTTTGACTTGTCAGCTCTTGTAAGCACTATATCGTTATCGCACATCCATTGCTTACTTTCTCTGATATTTTTCCAAATTGTGTCGTGGGATGATCTTATCGCGTCATTGTTTATTTTANAAAAATATACGTATTTTGGAAATGTTGAGTCGAATTAGTCTAGAATCGATTAATTTTATGAAAGAAAACCTTTCAAACAGCCGTAGTCCGTAAACTATGATTCCTACAAAATTGATTCATAAAGAACGGAACGTATCTACCGTCTTATAGGGGGATCTACTGTATCTATGTTAAGTAAAGACAGCTGCTAGAGCCACGTTAATTAAAATTTCTGCAATTAATTTTGCTGTTAATCAAATCCCTGTTAAGCAAGGGATACCTGTATATACTCATTGACAAAAACGTTTTGCACCAAGGAGGCATTGGAACGATTACCATATCATAGCAAAGGGACAATTTCTTGTGCAGCAACAGTACAATAGTGTATAAAGGATAATTTACCTTTAATACCTTGCAAGGACTTTCTCTTGCCTTTGATACACGAGGCGATATGGTCGAGAGTAGAGATATAAAGACACTCCTGCCACAGATTTGTCCACAAATGTTACACCTACCACTCCAGATTGTTCAAACTTGTAGATGGCTGAACATAGGGCATTCCATATGGTTCAACAAATCTGAATACTAAACATGCCAAGAAAGTGTGACATGACAGAGACATTCCTGGTATACCACTGTTCTGTCATTGTCCCTCATACCACTGCTAGAACTGTCATAAAAGATGACTCCCCAGATTAGCATACCAGTAGTGGGGACAGTGTATCATTCAACAATAAAGGCAAGATTGAATTACTCACCAGTGGTTATCCATCCCCAGACAGAAATGAAATTTATCATTAAAGTTAATACACTGCCAGTCTTTAATAGTTCATACTTCTCTGTCAAGGCACCACTACAAAAGGAGTCAATGATGTTCGGGTACAAATGGCAGAATGTGTAGCAGTTGCAATGCATGCAAATTTACCTTTGCTAATTTCCTGCCAATGGTATGGGAAGACTGTTTTGTAGCAAGTTTCCACTAAAGCCTGTGGATGGTGGTCAAAAATGCCATTGCAGCTGTTTGTGCTTGCCTCAAGATAATTTCATCATCATCCTGTTAGTCTGCCCATGTGTGTGTGTGTGTGTGTGTGTGTGTGTGTGTGTGTCCTCATGTACACAGAAGCTCCAATATCTTCTCACAGTCAGATCAGAATGGCCAGATAGTGGGAAATTTAGCATACAGCCCACTTGCTTTTCTCAGTCCAATATTAAGACTTTTCTCAAATTCAGTCAGCTATGCATTTTTGCATCTTTGACTGTGTAATACAGGCATGTCTGGCATTTGAAGACCTCCAAATAGGTACATTAAAAATTCAAAACACAGTGAGCCATTGCAAACTTTTTTATAGGATACTGGAATAGCACACACTGGTGGCATTCATTACCTGAACTTCAATCAGATCACAACTACAATTATTTACATGCATCTGAGACAGCTGTATGCTGAGTTTTGCAGTAATCAAACAAGTGTATCTGGTGCATAACTTTTTGTCAATGAATGTATCATAATGTGAAAATAAACAGAAAATGCATCATTTCAATTACAATAGATTCAATGGAAAAGTTTAAGTACCAAATAATTTTATTTAAACCTATTGATGTTAAAATTCAAAAAATCATATTAATATATACAAAGTTAGATATAATTGCTTGTACATTAATGACATTCATTTTTTAATTTTGAATACTTTTTACATATATTTTACAAGAAAAAACATTTATATCATTTTCCTGTTTTCCACTGGTTATTATAAAGTACACATTTTATTAAAGAATTAATTTTTCTCTTTCATTTTAAAATCAGACGTCAAAATAATAGAAATGAATAACTACAATAATGAAAATTTCATATAAACTACCAATCCACAAAACAAAGAACATGACCCAATATATGATTATACTCTTATAAATATTGTTATGAAATTTATTTTCTATTGCTTATTGACTTTTTGACAAACCATCTAAGAATGACACAGTATGAAGCATGACTTTGGATGAACAGGTGAAAACATTGGCTGTATTTTCACTAGACAAAATGGTTTATCAAATGCTATGTGAAATGGTGTCAGTATATGGTACAAAACCATGTCAAGATGATCATGTCTGTTTGCAAAAATGATACAGGCTGTGGTTTATATTGATATAACAAAATGCCATACACAATGTTGTGACTTGGATGTGGACATAGCTTTAGATACAGTACTTTCTATCTATATTATTATGACTTATTTCAATATCAGTGGGATACCACTGATATTGGAATATAATGTCAGTCATAATAAGAGAATCTATGGCATAGATAGTATTTCTAAAGTTAATGGTTATGCACTTTGGAACTATATGATACACTCTACACTTGAGCAGAAAGACTAGTTGGGCATTTCGAAGAGGGCTTTACAGCACAGCAAGGTTAGAAGTTTGTGACGATAGTATTTCCTTTATCTAAATTCTAGATGAGAAAAATAAAACAAAATTGTTTTTAAATTTTATAATGAGAATGATATTAAAATTATGAGATTTTTTCTAAACTCTTTCTGCTCTGTGGGCATTAAGAGTGCCTTTTTAATCATAACCATTATGAGTTTAACCAATCCCAC
Organism: Centruroides sculpturatus; assembly: GCF_000671375.1. Lineage (NCBI taxonomy): Eukaryota > Metazoa > Arthropoda > Arachnida > Scorpiones > Buthidae > Centruroides > Centruroides sculpturatus. The sequence continues at coordinate 9,298 of NW_019386280.1, read as the reverse complement.
AATGGGGCAGCCAGATGGTGAAGGATGAAACCCAACATAAACAAGACAACCCTGAAAACTTCTGGATTCTCAGGGATCAAATCTGGACAGATAAAAAATCCTGTCCAGATTCTATTCCAGGTTCTCCAGAGCAATAGTCTACCATCTTAACTGCTTAGTATTCTGCCATCAAGAGATTACAAAGTATATGTTGCTGTAATATAGACACACGAAATTTCATCAAAATTAAACCTTCAAACTTTTAATAATGATATTTTATTTTTCTAATTATTGAAATCATTACAATAACAGAATTATAACTCTTTTAACTAAATAAATAACTTATCACATCATACAGTAGATTAATTTTCTAAATGGTAATTACACTGATCATGAAATTAGGATGATTATTTTAAAACAACATATGAGCAAGTTTTAGAGTCTATGTTACAACTCTTAAGTTCATAAGAATCATATAAAAGATCATGTCTGACAAAGAATTACATAAGCAAATATTATTATACTTGAAGGCACATTATTTTCAAACAAAAATAAATAGAATCGTGTAATTATTTTCGGTGACTAGCATTACTGGCAATAGCAGAGTTTATCAATTTAAATTTTGTTCATTTACATATTTAGCTGAAAATTAATATCTTTATACAAGTTTCTTTGCTTCAAAGAAACTTTTCAAATGCCTCATCTGCCACAATCCCATCAAAATAAGAATTATTGTTTGGAAGATTGACCACCACAGAACTCTTTGGCTGGTACTTTCACTTGTTGTACGAAATCGTTCTTCTCGATACTGCAAATTATTATAAAACATAAATTAAGTTCTTTTGAAATTTATAAAGTATAATAATAAACCTATCTTAGTACTCTAAAATAACTTTTTTTTCTACTGCATTAAAGTTTGCATTTAATGTAAAAAACCAAAAGTTAATATGCCTTCTTAATTGCAACAAAAGCAAATCCACTTCCACTCTCTTTTTTTTTTCCTTAAAAAGAAATAGATGAAGGAATATTGATTTA
>NW_019386280.1:0-8016 GCF_000671375.1 Centruroides sculpturatus | reverse complement strand
TGGAGGAATTCGGTGCTATTTGTTCTGCCACAATTTCATTTTGGCAAACAAAGGCTAGGCCAACGTAGTTATCCGACTTCGATCCATCTGTATAAATAGGGATTAAATTCCTGTCACAATGTTGAATTTGTGCGAAGTGCTGTCTATAGACGCAGTCTGGCGTGGTTTCTTTGGGGAACTGCTTTAAGCTTAAATCAACATCTATCGCTGGAATTGACCAAGGTGGAATACTATTAACCTCAACCTGTGAGATGTTGCATGTGTTAAGGTCAATTGTGCTGCTTACATTCTCCATTCTTATGATGAATGTGGGGACACTACTTCTCCGAGCTTCAAATAACCTTTTCAGCTGAGTATCTGATACTGTACAATCAACTGAAGGTTTAGTATGCGATTTCTGTTTTATATAATAGAAAAGAGACAACTGTTCTCTCCTGAGAGATAGTGGAGGCTCATAAGCATCCACATACAAACTTTGGACAGGAGAAGTTTGAAATGCACCAGTGCACAAACGTAATGCTTGATGGTGGATTGGATCCAGCATCCGAAGAGTAGATTCTCGCGCAGAGCCATAAACAATGCATCCGTAATCCAGCTTTGAGCGGACAAGGGCCCTGTAAATCCTGAGCATAGAAACTTTGTCTGCTCCCCAGGATAAGCAGCACAGTACCTTTAAAAGGTTCAAGGATTTTAAACATCTACTCTTCAAATAGTGCAAGTGCGGTAAAAACGTCAGTTTGGAATCAAATATGACTCCCAAGAACTTCGTCTCATTGACCATTGGGATTTTAAACCCATTTAGGTAAATTTCAGGATCAGAGTGCAAACCACGCCTTTGGCAAAAGTGGATGCACGAGGTCTTCTCTATGTTGAAACTAAAACCATTAATCTTTGATCAATGGTCTATGCGATTTAGGGAGGTTTGCAGTTGTCTCTCGATAAAGCTCATGTTGCTAGACTGACAAGAGATCTGAAAGTCATCCACATACAAAGAGTGTTTCACACTAGGGGGAAGACAGTTAGCTATGCTATTAATTTTAATTAGGAACAGAGTCACACTCAAAATAGAACCTTGAGGAACACTTTCTTCTTGTGTGAAGAGCCTAGATAAGGTGTTGCCCATCCTGACATAGAATCTTCGATTCTGTAGGAAGTTTTTTATAAAAATTGGCAAATTACCCCGCAACCCGTATTCGTACAGATCACGGAGTATCCCGTATCGCCAACAGTGATCATAGGCCTTCTCTATATCGAAAAATACAGACACTAGGTGCTGTTGTCTAACAAACGCTTCGCGTATAGATGTTTCAAGGTTTACTAAGTTATCAGTGGTACTTCTGTTCCTACGAAAACTACTCTGATGTGGTGAAAAGTATTCATTTTTCTCTAAGAGATACATCAGACGTCTGTTTACCATCCTCTCAAAGAGTTTACACAGGCAACTTGTCAGAGAGATTGGTCTGTAATTAGAGGGATTCATGTGATCTTTACCAGGCTTGGGAATGGGAATAATGATAGATAGCCTCCAAGAGTCAGGAAAAGTATGTTCTGTCCATATTCTGTTAAACAGACACAGGAGATTAGAAAGGGAATTGTTTGACAGATTTTTAATCATGCTGTAGTGGATTTTATCCGGACCTACAGCACTATTCCCCGAGAGATCGCTGTATGTAGTTCTAAGCTGGTGAATGGCACATTATACTCCTCATTAGATGAGGAATGAAAGTTTAAATATTGTTTTTCACTTTCGGCTTTATAAGCCTGAAAATTTCTTGAATACATGATATTGCTGGATGAAATAGAAAATGTTTCACCCAACGTATCAGCAATACCCTGTATATTGCTGATTATTGTGCCATTATTTTCCAGCATGGACAGAGAGTGACAAGCATATTTCCCATTGATTTTATGGATTTTATCCCAGACTGCTTTTGAGCTAGTGGATGATGTTATGCTAGAAACGTACTTCCTCCAAGAATCCCTTTGGCTTTGCCTTCTTGTTCTTCTGGCATTTGCCTTTGCTTTTTGGAAAGCAATCAAATTGTTTGTAGTGGGGTACCTTCTGAAAATCCCCCAAGCTTTCTTTTGTGCTTTAAATGCTGCCTCGCAATTCTGGTTCCACCATGGTTTCGGATGCTTTGGGTATCTTGTTGATGTCTTTCCCATTGTTTTCTCAGCTGCCTGAATAATACACAAAGTGACAACTTCAACTGCATCATTGATATCAGCAGTATTGACCATTTCCTCAGTGATGTTAGCCAAAGAGGAAAATGCAGGCCAATCTGCCGTTTCCAGTTTCCAGCGTGGTGGACGGGCTGTTTCACAGCTTTCTCTGCCTCGGTATTTTAGAAATATTGGGAAGTGGTCACTAGAGAGTGGATTAGATCCAACCTCCCATGTAAATGCTGAAAACAGATTCGGAGTTGCTAATGATAGATCAATGGCAGTGAACGTTCTTGATGGGGCATGGAAGTATGTCACTTCTCCAGTATTAAATAGATACAGTTGATGATTACCTATAAATCTCTCAATGGCTCTGCCTCGACGATTGATGTCGGGACTGCCCCACATAGGATTGTGGCCATTAAAATCACCAAGTAAAAGGAATGGTGTTGGCAGCTGTTCAACCAAGGCATCCAGTTCATTCTCATTGACTCTGACATCTGGTGGCAAGTATATAGAACAAACTGTGACAGTTACTCCAATAGAAATTCTGACTGCCACAGCTTGCAGATCAGTTGTTATTTGTACCAGCAAGGATGGGAAGTGATTGGAAACCAGAATAGCCACACCTCCACTGGCACGGTTGTGGCTATCATCATCCTTGCGGTAGAGATTGAATCCTTTTAAAGTAATTCTTTCTCCAGGTTTCAGATGGGTTTCCTGGAGTGCCACGCAGAGAGATGAGGTAGATGATGTCAAGTGTTTAATGTCAGAGAAGTTGTTGCGGAAACCACGACAGTTCCATTGGATTATTTTATAATCCATTATGTGTTTGAGGCAGCATTCTTTGTGAAGGTATCCCTCTTTAGTTTTACGGCTGATTTGCCTTTTGGAGGTGAAGTTGGTGGTGTCACCTCCTTATTAGTCTCCTCGTCAGAGAAGTCAGAGAACTCACTCATAGACTGAGCCTCTGATCTCTTAGATTTGGAGATGGCTGCTTTTAATTTTTGTTTGTTGAGCGGGTTCTTAGCAGCCTTCTTAGAACCCACGTTTCTTGTTATTACCCCTGTTTTAGGTAGGGGTGTTTTGTTCTTCTTGCTCTCCTTTTCTGCTGTATGTGTAGATGGTATAAGCAAACATTTTTCATGGCGAGTTAGAGATTCATTTGGTGAAATAGAAATGTCTGTCTGAACTCCACATGTCTTTGTGGATTTCAGAACAGCAGCAAATGTCTTCTGTTTCACTTGTGCATTTAAAGTGACCATGCGTCGTGCCTCTGGGTAAGGTATATTATTCACCGTCTTTACCCGCTGAATCTCTTTTTCTGTTTGCCACGTGGGACATTTTCAGGAGTAGGCAGGATGGACCTCTTTGCAGTTGACACAGCATGGAGTGGTTGTACACTCAGTACCCTGGTGGCCTTCAACTCCACACTGTGCACATAAACTTTTGCCTCGACATGTTTAGGAATGTCCAAATCACTGGCATTTAAAGCAACGCAACGGATTTGGAATGTAAAAAAGAACCAGACAGCGCAGATATCCTGCAGTAACAAATGATGGTAATGTTGGCTTTCCGAAAGTAAGAATGAGATGTTTAGTTGGTATCAACTTGCCATCTCGACAAATGGAGATGTGTCAGACAGCAATGACTCCTTGATCTGAAAGACTGATCTGTATATCTGATTCATCTTCAGACATCAGATCAATCTCGGATATCACCCCACGTGATGAGTTTAGACTTCCGTGTGGGGTGACAGTGACTTCCATGTCTCCAAGTGTTTTTGTTGCCAATAGATTTACTGTTTGTTGAGGTGAGGCTGTTTCTACCAGCAGGTCCCCTGACCTCAATTTTTGTATCTTTTTCAAGTGCCCAATGGTTGATTCAAATATTTTTTGAATAAGAAATGGAGAGCATTTTGACATCAGTCGCATGAACTATCAAGTAGGTTGCAGTGATGGAAATGTTGGTTGTTACTGGAGGTAACTTATCCCTGTTTAGTTTTAAATTTTTGGAATCCATATTAGACAAAACAATTCAGCTCCTAGTGACCCCACCCACCATGGGGCTCAACAAGGGGATGCCGTCACATGGGAGACTCCCATAGACCGTCACACAAGGGTTTCCCAGGAGCTATACCCTCACAATGCAGTCAAGAAGAGCACATCTTGTCTGACGTGTCTGCCCGGTCTGTTGACTCCAAGCCGAGGTCAAGAATGACTCAGCGACCAGCCGATTGGCTCAAATGGAATCTGATTTGAGCCTCCCGTTTATCCGAAGCAGGGGCCAAAGCAGTGTGTTGGGAACAGTATGTTGCCCCTCAACTACCAGGATCCCCCTTTCTGGCATACGAGATACCACGCACGGCAAACACGTGGGTGGGCGTTCAGATCCCAGGGATAATAAAGAAGAGTTACTAAACCAACTCTGGTGTGGTGAGGGGACCTCCCAGAGTGGGAGGTCCCCTCACCACGGACAGGAACCCACATCGAGGGGGGATGCATTAAGAAATCTCATGCAAAATATGTAATTCAGAAGCATACTTTCCCAATTCACGACAGTATTTTTGAAAGATTATGGAGAAATTTTCCAACAACGGCACAAAATGAGCTAAGATATGATTTTTTGCACGAATACGGCAACATAGCACTAGTTCCTCGTCCAACATACCAAAAATCTTGTATTTCTCATAAAGTAGAAGAAATCATGTACGAAGATTACGTGGGAAATGGATTTTCAAAGCCATGGATGACTTCTCTTTATGCTCCCGATTGTGATGACTTATTGAAGAAAACAATCGAAAAAATATGGCGTGAAATTCTTCGTAGATGTCGACTTTTAGATGCAGGTAGGACTGGTCATATTTCTGCAAATTGTCTCAAAGAAGTTTTAGGTCAGTGTGGCATACCTGTTAATAATAAAAGTATGGCAGGCATTCTTGAAATTAAATATGGATTTACAAGACAAAACATAACAAATTACTGGAATTTTCTAAGAAAATGCGTTAGTTCTTTTCAAGATGAAGATTACGATACGAAACTTGAAACAGGTGACATATTTGATAATAAAGGACGTTTTGCACCTTATAAGATACTTCTTGCAATAAGAGGACAGGTATTGCATTATTGGAGATGACTTAGAGAAAGATCCCGATGGCACAGGTTTTATTGATGGCTGCGATTTTCGAAAAATCCTCCACGATTATAGTATTTATTTCAGCGATGAAGAATTTTTTAAAATTCTAAGATATTTTGATCCACATTCAACAGGAAAAGTGCCCTATAGCAGCTTTCTGCAAACATATGCCAATCCCATTCTTTATTAAAAATTAACCTAGGAATCTACAAATTTTGCATTGTAAATTTATTATTATAAACTCTTTCGTGGAAAAATTAATTTAAATTTTAAATTAGAAACATAAATTTTGTATAATTTAAGAACTAGTTTTTCTAAATAAATCGATATTTTCAAAATTATTATTGTTGTAATGTAATTTACTTTTATCCACTACTTTAGGCAAGATAAAGATTTTAGAAAATTAGTGTTTTTTTCTTAAAATTTATAAAATGACAAAAAAAGAAACTTCCATTATTTAATTATAGGTATCCTTTGATTAACATGGTTAATTAACCAAGGATTTCTCCCACACCTGGTCATATAAAATCAAGCCAGGATACGCCACAGTATGGGATTTTAGATCATTATACCCCTCGATAAAAATACAACCTTGTTTTTGTGCACTGAGAGATTTCCTCATAGAAAAAGTAAATGATACTAACCTGCACCAAGACATACTGGAATTGGCCCATTTAGCCTGCTACAGTTCGGTAATCCAGTTCAAAGGAAAAACACATGCACAGGAGAGAGGAGTGCCCATGGGAAGTCCATTATTTGAGGACTTGTGCGAAATGGTAATAAGGGCATTAGAAACCAAAACCCTACCACCCTTTCTCTCAAACATAATCATGTATGGTAGGTATATAGATGACATTATAATTCTCTGGAAAACACCACTGGACTTAAGACAATTTAAGACAGCCATGAACAACAACCCTTATGGCCTTTATTTGGAATTGGAGCAGCATAGTGAAGAAAAAATCCACTACTTAGATATAGAAATTGAAATTAAAGAAAGAGCAATACAAACAAAAGTTTATAGAAAACCAACAACTATACCATCGTACATACCCATCAATTCCTGTGACCCGTACTCTTACAAAATAGCGGCATTCAGGAGTTTGGTAGAAAGGGCCTATTCCCACTCTTCCACAACCTACGCTCTACAACAAGAATTAGCGTATATTAGAGAAATCGCTAAAGACCACGGTTATGGCAACATAATACACAAATTATGTAATCAGCGCCTTCACATAAACAGTAAAACGGATGAAGAAAAGGAATCAGGAACAGGTGATAAAGAACATATGGAAAGTGTCCCGGTAACGTACAACCCGCAAATGAAAATGATATATAATTCAATTGCAAAGAAAAAAGGAATTAGAATTACATACAGAAGAAACCCTTCCATATATAATTTATTAAGGAACGGAAAAGACGCCCATAACCCGAACAGACTACCGGGAATATACACCATTCCCTTAATAGACGACAGATGGCAGAGGCAACTAATTTACATAGGATCTACTAAACGTCCGTTAGCCACTAGAATAAAGGAACATAAAGCAGATATCACCCACAACAAATATACAACAGCAATGTCTACATATGCAACAAACCCGGAAATAACCTTGATTTTTAATGAGGCACGAATCATCCACACCACTCGTCATCAGGAACATCTAAGAACCTTGGAAGCGATGGAAATCTACAAAGCAGATTGCAAATCAACCTGCATCAATCTTAAAGAAGAAATGAATCTTTCAACAGCATGGCAGTATCTATTGGATGATGAATCGTAATTTATTATACGATACACGAGATTATTATGGGATACGCACATTGTATCGCTACTAGTTAAAATTATTTTTAGAAACGGCACGTGATTAGTTAACATCGTATCGCTACTAGTTAAAATTATATTTTTAGACACGGCATGTGATTATAAGATACACAAGATTATTATGAGATGCACACAACATATCTCCACGAACATAAATTATAAAGAAATTATAATTTGAAAGGCATGTGATTACCTTCCTTTTTTTGAAATTCTAGTAACTGAGCACGTTCTTATTTAAAAACATTCGATTAAAGAATCCAGTACAATAAATTTGGCCTGAAGAAGAGCCCAGGAGGGGCATCAAAAGCATTCGCCAATCTTTGTTTGGAGTTTTCACACCGGATATTGGTTTAGAAGTATGCATATGTGTTACAAATGTATTACAAATATATTTGTAGTCCAATGAAAAATAAAGGATAATTTGCTAACCAGAAATTGCTGTAAGATACGTCTACCAAAGTGTGTTTTTGGATTACAGAGACGAATTTACNAAATGTATCCCAAATATATTTGTAGTCCAATGAAAAATAAAGGATAATTTGCTAACCAGAAATTGCTGTAAGATACGTCTACCAAAGTGTGTTTTTGGATTACAGAGACGAATTTACATTTGTAATATAATATACAGCAAGCCGTTTATATATTTACAAATAAGAAAATAGAAATGGACAACAGGTTAGCTAATCTAACAAAGAAGGCAGAAATGTTGGAGCATGATATGAATTACCTAAGATGTTTTCTTAGAGAGAAACATACACCAAATACCATGAAATTGAAAAAATCCATAAGAGACATTATACCAAAACATGCTATCTGGAAAATAGAACGTAAGATCATAAAATCTGTTATTAGATTTAAATATAAGAAATGGAATAATTTAAAATATCAAATAC
>NW_019386279.1:87055-89798 GCF_000671375.1 Centruroides sculpturatus | reverse complement strand
GTTACTATATTCCAGCCAGAGTGTGCGCCGTTGGACAACAAAAACGGCTGCTTGTAATAAAAGTTTACGGTGGAAAGCAACATGGCGTCCTTCATGGCTCAGATAGTTTCGTTTCAGTGCCTATTACGTGGTTTTACAAATGAATATTTAGCAGTTGTAAAAGCGCATCTTAGTGCACGAGGTGATGTGTCATCTCGAAGTTTTTTCGAATAGTAGCAGGTACGTATTTAATTTTTTCGTGGCTACTTTAAATGCTCTGTTGGCAAAACAATCCATTTTATGGTTAAATTTTACAATTGGGACGTTTTTTTTAAACTTTTGTTTCTAAAACTAATATTTTAAACTCATAGATCCCTCCATTGCGATACTATCGATAGTACGGGTACTACCATCTTTTTCTTTCTTTCCCTATTGATCCTAAGTACCCAAGGTCTGTAAACAAGGTCTAGACACGATACCGTAATCGCGGCAGTCGCCATTTTGGATCCTTTTCAAGTTATGTGTATGTGTTTCTAGAGCGAAGCTGATTGTTTCTTTCGATCTCAATTAGTTTGATTTCTTATTGATAAATGAAAACCAACATAGAATTCGAGGCTGTGTGAAGTTAATGCATAAAATAATGTTGAAAATATAAATTTACGAAGTGTTTAAAATAATTTTTGTAATATAATGTAACTAAATTTTTTAGATACATTTTGAGGAGTCGCAACTTGAACCTATAAGAGCGGATTGGAAGAAAATTATTGAAATGGAATGCAATTCCGACCCTTTTTCATGTTCCAAATCCTCCACTCCGTCTGCAATTAACAAGAAAAATACCAAGAGAATGAGAATTATCTCGAAATAAGTGAAACTTTGGTATAACATGTTTTTAGGACATTACACATTGCTTTTTCAGATTTTAAAAAAGTATATTTATCACAAGAACCATACGATATTATCATAATAAATATTCACTAATCATTTATTTTTCAAAAAACATCTTATTTATATTAATTAAATTATTATTAATACAGTATTTATTAATTATTGTGAAGATTTCTGCTGTGTGAGATTTGTAATATTACATATAATAAATGATTACTTGCTTAGAAGACTACAGAAAATTATATTCTTCTTCTGGTTGATGTTTTCTTTTATCAAGAAAAACGGCCATACAAGATTGCTCGAATGTATTCAATAAGAAAACTTCAACGAAAATTTAGTGCATATTTTATAATTATTATTGCTTTTATAAATTCATATTTTGATACAAATAATGCTATTTGTTGCATGTACTGTCATTCAGTGTGAACATGTTGCGGCCGGATGCCCGAGCGGTTAAGGTGGCAGCCCACGCTCTGGGGGACCCGGGTTTGAATCCAAACGGGTCGAAAAACCCTCAGGAATTTTTCGGGGGTGATCCGTTCGGATATGTCGAGCCCCGTCCCCCACCACCCGGCAGCCCCATTGTGGGCCTGGCCGAACCCATAATGGGCTTGTAAAAAGAGGCCCTCTTAGTGCCCACAGGGCGGAAAGAGTGAAAAAAAAGTGTGAACATGTTGCATTTTCTAAGGTAACAGTTTTAGGGAAATTGGAAATACGGTATCCGGTTACTAAAAGAGATTTCTTTTAAATATTTTATGTTGTTAGATGAAATCAAAAATCCAATATATAAACTGCTTTGATATTTAACACTTATTATAAAATGTTTGCAGTACGCATCATTTTAAAGTGGTTTTAATTAACCATGTTTAAATTACATTAAAACATGGTTCTCGGATCACTACTAGTATATAGACTAGTGCTGTGCGATGCATCGATGTTTTTGTTCGTCGATGCATCGACCTACCGATGTTTTTGAAACATCGATCCTGAATCGATGTTAGCAATATGTGAATTTTGATTCATCGATGCATGCAGTTCATTCTTTGTTCCTAGTGAAAACCGAACAGGTGGTAACACCTGTTCGGTTTTCACCCGGACAGTCCGGGAATTTCCTAGAAATTGTGAAATTGCGATGAAACAAAGTTCTTGCAAATATGTTTACAAATTTGCACTATTTTAACAGTGAATGAACTCACACTCATTGAAACTCATCCGCAACTCTGCCATGTTAATCTGTTTACGCCGACTTGTGGCGCGCAACCTGTCGACTTTGAGGCCGGATGGCCGAACGGTCAAGGTGGCAACCTACCGCTCTGGGGGACCCGGGATGGAATCCGGACGGGCCAAGGAATCCCCAGGAATTTTTCGGGGGGTGGTCCGTTCGGATATGTCGGGCCCCGTCCCTCACCACCCGGTCGCCCCATTGTGGGCCTGGCCGAACCCATAATGGGCCTGCTATAAAAGGCCCTCTTAGTGCCCACAGGACGGAAATAGTAAAAAAAAAACCCTGTCGACTTTTTTTTGCATGTACGATCGTACACGTATCAAATAGAGCTAAGTTATCTGTACCTTTTTTTCTTAATTTAGGTTACTTACGTTACTCTTACTCAAGTCCCTAGTCCCTAACTGTAACTGATTTAGAACCGGCATGCACGTTATTCTTCGCATTGTAAAATGACATTGCGCATGCGTCAGGAACTTCTGTTCGAACAAACTGGTTTTGTTTTTTTTGAGTTTATCTTGATTGAACATCGATGTTTCAATGGGCATCGATCAAACATCGATGTGAAATCCGACATCGAAATTTAGCATCGATGCTTAGGCAAACATCGATGTTTGACATCGATGTTAAAATTATAGACATCGCACAGCACTG
>NW_019386279.1:75680-85354 GCF_000671375.1 Centruroides sculpturatus | reverse complement strand
TATGTTACTAATATTTCTTTTTGTTCTTCGCTTATTTTTAAAAATAAAACATTGGACGTTTTCATTTTGTTTCTGCGTACTATATTGCTATAAGACAACTTTTAACTGTAGCACGTGTAAACTAATTCACGCTGATTTGTTTACAATTTGTCACAGTTAAGTTGATTGGTCGATTCATTATAGTCGCAAACCCAGATGCATTGTAAATAATCCCATCATGCTTAACGACACACGCAACCAAGTGAGTATGACGTATTTCCGCTCGCCTTTCGAGTTCGCTCGAAGAGTCTAACTCGAGACTACCGATTATGTGAGTCATAGTAACACGAGTGAGTTCGATGACGTCAGTTCGAGTACAACACGAAAAACTCGAGACTAAGGGCCCAGGTTACTTCGTACTCCTACCCAAGTCTTCCTAGTCGCTAACTGTAACTGATTTAGAACCGGCATGCACTGCACATTATTCTTCGCATTGCAAAATGACATACGCATGCGTCAGGAACTTCTGTTCGAACAAACCTCACCTGTCGGGTCAGCGATTTTAATTAAAAAGGTGGCAACACTAGCACGGAATTTTTCATTACTTATTCTGTGACGAAACTGAATTTTAGTCTTTTAAATTGAGACACCTAAATAAAGGGACGGCAAAATTTTCCTTTGCTCCGGGCGGCTGACACCCATGCTACGCTACTGCCCTATACACCATACTTTTCCTGATAACAGAGTGGTGCCGGTCATCTATGTAACTCCCCTGAGAGGACATTTTTTAATTAAATTTATGTGACTTCCGATCTATACTGGTCATTTATATATAGTTATTCGGGCTTCATGCCTCCAAATAATTTTCCATATTTGTTCTCGAATTTCATCTGTCTACCACTGTTATCGAGATTAAGGAAGGACATACAACAGTCGGACGAATTATAGATCAGTTTTATTCAGATTGCAACCCAACAATTGAGATTATTTTATATTTTACAGAAATGGCCAATAAACAGTTTGTTATTTAAATTAAAGCATACGATCATAATGCCTAAATATTTTATATCGTTCGAACAACAAAGCCTATCATTTTTCAAAATCGAGCAACGAGTTGATTAACTTTTCCGCCAACATTTGGTGGCGCCATCTGTTATCATAATTTATTACAAAAAACTTTTTATGTTTTTAACTACAGTAGTTCCTTGTTATATCGTGCTTGTCGGGTGACAATGAAAAAGCGCGATATAACCGAGTACTAAAAATTCTGGGCATTTATTAAACAGATTATACGTGCTAGAAAACTTCCATCTTCTATTCTTTCATCAGCAAATATTTCTGATATAAAATAAGTTTAGTTTTGCAATACTGAATTTTATTCGTGGTTGAATCGTATTAATTGACGTTTACATAAGCGTCGATACCACGAACGCCCATTTAGCATTATTGTTTTGTTATCTCATTAATGATATAAAATTAAGCTGTAAAACTGAATTATCTCTATGAGGAACCCCGTGAACTTTGACCTATCGACCCGAAAGTTTCGCCAGTACCTCATCGATAACGAGAAAAGCTTAAGTTTAATTAAAATTTCAGCTTTCTAGACCCAGTAGTTTTTTCTCTACGAGCCTCTGCAGTGCCGGATGAAGAAAATTGAGATAAAAATATAGCTTTTATGAAGATTTTGTACTTTTCAATTGCTTATATTCGGCAACTACTTTATACAAAAATCTTGAAATTTTGCATACTTCCTAAGAAAACAATTTTCCTTCGAACGACACGAGATATTCGAAATTTTCTATTATGAATAAAAATATAAATTTTTTATAAAACATAGTAAATTTTTAACTGTTTATAAATAAGACTAGCAGCTAATTTAAAAAATTTTCCAACGAGTTACACTGTTGATAATTCCGTGTTATATGAATTTCATGTTGTACGAGTCACTTAAATTTTACAAATACGTGTGCCGGGATGTGAACGGCTCACGTATTTATAAAATTTAAGTAACTCGTACAACATGGAATGCATATAACACGGAATTATCAACAGTGTTATAGGGGTGGTTTACTGTACTTAACTTTCCTGGCAAAAACATTTTAACTTGTATGCACGCCTTCTGCTAGGAAATTTTATTTAAAAACTTTTTATATTATGAATTATCGTAAAGTGGCAAAAAAACTTGAAGGTAGAGACGAGTTTTATAAAACATTGTAACTGCTTATAACAACTAAATTTTTCATTTATTTATTGGAAGTTCCTACTGGAGATATGACACGTGTCCCCATCTATCATCTTATCTTTATCCATTAATATTCAACAGCGTCAATCCCCCTAATAAACAAACATCCCTGAAAAATTTCAGAAATTTTAGACAAAAGATAAAGGAGTTATTAAGCTACAAAATGGTTAAACAAAAGCATGCCCCTAAATTTATACCTACGTGAAGATACTCCCATTATTTAATTTCACAGCGTTTGAAGGTTCGCAGTGACCAAAAATAGTAAAAATCTTACAAGAGAGTAATTTTTCGATCGATCGCCATACTCTGTTATATATAACAGTCGAAAAACTAACAATTAATACGGTAAAACCTGTATAAAACGGATATTTTTCAAATGGGAATACGTATTTGGTACCGTGCGTGTCCTGTTTATACAGGTTTTGTTGTAGTCTATTTCGTTTAATATCTCAGGATAAGGTAAAGGTTGAGTAATAGAAATTGGCACGGCAGATTATAAATAAGGAGCAATAATTTTACTAAATTCTAGTGGTTAAAGGTCGAAGAATACAACGGGGTCGGAATAAATAGATTTTCTCCTTACAAGCATTCATATTTTTAACAAAACTAATCCGCAACCTCAAAATTAAGCTTTCTGCCTTTTTGTAATAGTTAAAAAGTATAAAAAGTTTCTAATAAAATATGATAAAAAATGGCACAATCTAAATTTTAAAGTTTGCCGGAAAAGTTGAGCAACTCGTTGCTGGTTTATTTTTTACATGTATTAAAATATAGTGTATTGTCTTTACTCTTAACCATTGTGCTTTAATTAAACAACATTCTGATTTTAATTTTGTTTACATTTTTAATACATCACTTTATTAAATACCTACATCTGTAAATGAAAAGTAATACCGATTCCAGTAAATATTGTTTAGAACGAGATAGCACTGTTTAATCACCTGCTGAAGGGTTCATGTTTTATTCAATGTTCACGGAGACAAATTTGGCTCTTGCCGCCTATTCAGTCAAACGTAGCATTAAAGTAAATTATTCACAAGCTTTTAAAATTTAGAAATAAACATGTTTTGTGTATGTAAGGAGAAGTAACATTTATCAGTACGATTCTTGATAGTGAAAACGAGGAAGCATCCTCATTCTTCACGAGCCGACGCTTTCCAAAAAAATAATGGCATAAATAATTGAGTAAGTTAACCAACCAGCAATGTTAAAAGTTAAAGTAGTGTTGACTCGACTAAAGAAACAAAATCACAAGTGTTAAACCATGATGGTGGCTTCTCATGTGTGGTTTTTATTTTCTTTAGTCGAGTCAACAATAGTCAAGTCAGTCACATCGAGTTAGTCAAAGAATAGTCGAGGTGACTGTCGAGTCAACAATTGTGACATCTAACGATAAAATAGGTTACTTGGTAACACATATCACTTTTTTAGTCATACGTGTTACAATCATAATAAGACTTACACAACCTGATTATCAAAGAGAGCAACGTTATCTGGTATCCAAACCAGTATAGTTTCACATTCAGTTTTGGTTTTAATTTCTCTGTTTGATTGTTTTGCTCTTTTTCCTTTATCAGTGACTGCAGCGAGAATATAAAATCTTGATTTTTGTAATTGTCCACTATTGGAGCATATCGAAAACATAACAGGACAAAGAGTAGAGGTAATTGAAATGTTTTAATTATAATTTCTACAACATAAGTTATCAATACTAATCATTCTAATCATTAATAAGAAAAATTAATTTCTTTTTCTATCATATTTTATTTTAATTTGTAAACAAAATAAGTGTTTCTGAAGGAACTAATTTGATTTTTTACTGCAAGTTATACAAACCGCTACATATCATCCTATTGTACAGAATTGTCATTATTTTAAAGCTATTTTATAAAGTCTTTTACTTTGTGGTCAATTTACTGCAATTTGATTTTATAGCCAAAACTTTTTTAAATTGTATTGATTATAGATAGGTTTTTAGCAAATTAAAATTAGTTTCTCCATGCATAATAAATTATTAACGCTATCTCGTAATTTCTCTGAATTATTATGAGTAATAACTCTTTTACATCATCCTTGTTCTGTGGTCAACACTTTCTTAAGTAGTATGACTTTGTTACGCTTTTTTTCACATTTTAATACATTTCTCATTGTCAGTACATTATCAACACTTTTCGTATACTTCTAAAATTATCATAATTACTTTAACACACACTTTCAAGCACCAATCAACATTGGACACTTAAATGTATTGCTATCAATAAGTTATTTCCCCACAATGACTTATTGATTGAACACATATCAGGTAATTCTTATCTGTACATTAAATGTTCAGGATAATTCTTTTGGCATACTTACAATAAGGCATTTACATTTCTTTCGGTTTGTGGCTACGTTAGATTAGTTCCTTTCGTTTTATTTGATTTCGACTGGTGGTTTTACCCTGCTGCTTTTTTCCTGATTACTGATTTCAGTTGTTAGTGAACAGTCTCTGTTTCCGAACATAGAGCTTGCCACTGTGATTTGTGCTATATTGTGGAGTGCTGTTTTCTGGAACCCTTCTGTTCTTTTCTCTCTGTTTTTTTTTTGTCTATCTTTGATTTTGTTCTCCCCTCCTCTGCTCTGCAAAAATTTACGGCAGCCGTTCTGGCTTGCATCAACCAACTTGGCTTGCATCAACCAGATAGCAGCAGTGAGTGGCATTCTACTTTTCTTGGAAAGCTTGGTACTTTCGCAGCCATTTCGGTGAGTGTTTGCGTACCGCCTGTGTTCTCTTTTCCTGTGATTTTTTGCTGTCTTTCTGAGTTACCCATGATGGGCTCCTCCACTGTCTTGTCTGAACCCCAGGATCAGTGTCACTTGGTAAATGACGGTTTCCCCCGTCTCTCCTCGCGATTTTTCTGTTTTAGTGCTGATTTAAGTTGTTCTTTACTTACGTTGCTTTCTTGCCGTCATAATAAATGTTTCGCTAGATTTTTTGGCTTCTACTGTTGAGGATGCCTTCTTTCTGCTGTCTGCCATACCTTCACTTTGTGAGCGGCTGAGCCAGTTGTATTTATTCTTTATTTTTTAGGCGTGCTTCAGTACGAGTACAGGGTACAGTATAGGCATCATAGGTAAAAGGTTTATTACTGGAAGCGCACTGTCATGTTGTTTCTTCTCGTCACAAATGTTTTTGGATTTGAATCTCCGGAGTCAAATTCAAGGCATCTCGTTTTTCGCTCTTTATCTGCGGACAACTTTGCTGCCTGTTGACTGTCTGTCTATCCTTGCACGTTACCTTGTTGCACCCTTTTCCTCGCCAGCGCTGCGAGTGCTGTCTACTTAAAAGCCCCATTTAGCTTGACGTTGGTAACGTGTGCATACTAATCTACGAATTATAGTGATTAGTTAGATGTTAAGTCGTACACGTCAAGTTAAAGATCTTCAGGCACAGGGATAATTGTCTTCATTTAGAAATAACAACTACCATTTTAGATAGTTAATTAAAATAGAATAAACTAGTATAAGTACAATAAGTTGCTCAACTTTCGCTACCACTAACATTTATTTTTGCTGCTACAATCTTTTTAATCTGCTTAACAAATTTCAAAATTCCTTTCTTATTGAACGTTACCCGATTTTGTCAGATACCCAACTTTTTTATTTTTTTTAATTATTAGTTTTTAATTGTACTAACACTAGTAATTAGTTTCTGTTTTACTAACACTAGCTATTAGTCTTTCTCTGTACTAGCATTAATATTGGCTGTAGCAGCTCTTTGGAGCTGTCTGCATAAATAAAAATCACAGTGTTTTTTCTGCTTATTTGTTCAATAACTGTGCATTATTTAGAAGAATGCCGAGTGTTTTTGTTGTCCTCCAGACTGTCCCATCCTCTTAAATGTTCACCCCTCTCCTATCTAGAGGTCACACAACTGATTGAAAAAGGGTCTTTCCCTCACTTTTTCTTTGCTTGTTTTGTCAGTAGTAGTAGATCGTTTGCTTGTGTCTGTTTATTTATTTGATATAATCATTTAACAGTACATTTGTTTGTAAGCATCTATTAGTGATGCCTCTTCCAAGCTGTCTTTGCCTTGCTTTTTATTTCTGCTTAGTGGTTGGCCTCTCTCTTATTTGGTGGCTTATTGCCATCTGAGAGAGGGACCTACTTCTCACTTGATTGTTTTTTATACGATGAAAAAGAGGGAATAACTGTTATGTTATTTTTGTGTGTGGGCATAACATTATCATGTCTGTAAATTTACTCTGTTGTCTGTTGTAGCTTTATGTGTTTTTGGCATGAATATTAATATTCAGCTTTCCTGGATCTTGTAGCAGCGAATATGTAACTATATTAACATAAAATAACTAAATATTCTATCTTGGTTTCTCACTTAGCCACAGTTAATACTAAATGATTTCAAAATTTTAAATAGTACGATTGGAAGAAAAAGAGCACAGGCTCATTCTACCCAAGTGAGTCTTTTGAACCTTTTTCAAATACAGTAGAACCTCTCTAGTCCGCCCTCGGCTAGTCCGTCACTCCGGTTAATCCGACCGTGGTCGGAGTCGAGGAACTTGTGCCGATTCGTCAGTGACTCACCGTCTGTAGCGTTCTTCTGTGTTCGTTACAGTATATGTTTTACATTGTGTGTGTTTTCAACATGCCATGAGTAAAACGTAAACACGTTACTCTTGCATTAAATGAAAAATTAGCAGTGCTACAAAGACTGGACAAAGGGAAGATTGTTTATTTTGCTTTTTTCTGATAATCCGATCTTTTTTGCGTTCCGACCATACCCCCAGTCCCAAAGGTGACGGTTTAGAGGGGTTCTACTGTACACTATACTATACTCTCTTTTTTCTGTATCAATTGGTTCCAGCCCCTTTTTCTGTTCTCCCATTTACATTGTACTGGGTTCCCTCTTTGTTTTACTTACCAGAATTAAGGTGATCAAACTGTGCTGGTAGTTGGCTCCCTTTTCTTGCTTGCCGACGAACTGGCCGTGTGAAGTTTTACCGGTTTCTTCACATTCTCCTGTATGGGGGCCAGTTTCTCTTATGTACTCACTGTAGGTACCTGTTCTTACTGATTTTGTTCATAGTAACACCAGCCTTTTTTAATTTGACATTCCAATTTTGCTGGATCACATTGTCATTGGATTTTCATCCCTGCTTTTTATTTTCTCAGTGGGCTCACCAGTGGCCAAGCGGTTTTCGTGCCTTGAACACTGGGAGTTCAGTCGTGGATTAGCGTGTCGCTCGGACTCGCTGGCCACGTGGAGTTTTCCGGGTTTTCTTCACGTTTTTCACGTCTAAATTGGCGCCAGTTTCCCTTAAAAGATCTTTCTGGAAGGCACCTTTCCTAGGCAGATAGTTGAAGTGTGGCGTTGCCAAACGAACAAACTAAGAACTGAGACCTATTTCCTCAGCAAAACACGAAAATCCATATCCTTGTTTGGCTAAGTCAAGTTTTTAGCAAATGACTTTCTTATCAAACTCATTTTCTTCTTGGCTACATGGGATAAGCATCAACATTACAAATAGCATATATAATAAAGTTTACAGATAACATAAAACATGTAATTTATGAGTCCTTCACTCAAGGACAATATGAGCCTGACATAGAACTAGAAGACAGTACATACTATCACATAACATCTATGGGCCTCTTAGTGCTCTTAGAGCGGAAAAAGGCCGTTTTTTACAGAGCTGAAAAAATAAGAGGGCCATTTATATCGATTATTTTGGGTTTGGCTAGGAGCACAACGAAGCAGGCAGATGGGGAGAGATCGGGTCGACGTATTCAATGGCCATCCAGAAAAATTTTTGGGTTTATTCCATTCGTTAGGAAGCCATCCCGGGTCCTGAAGCGATAGGCTGCCATGGTAAATACTCAGCCGTATTGCTCTATACACATATGTGAGAAGCCGGGGGCAAAGGGGCTGTTTCCTAGATACCACATACTCAGCACGGATTGTCGGAATCCGCTCTGGACGGTTTTCAGCATATAGCTTTAGGAGAGCAAGTAGTGGAGTGGGGAGGTCGTGAGTAAATCGATAAGTTGTCTGGTTCCCAAATAATAGACAGTTCTCAACTGGTTAAACAAACAACAAATTTAACATAAAACTTAAAGCTAGGTTACATAAGTTCATTACGGGTACGTACGGCGATTATAGCCGATTAACCGATTCAAGATACACCCGAGTGATAAAGATTACTTATGCAGCTCGCGACACGCGTGCTTGCTGATCTAAGCCTTGATCTAACGAAAGACGAAAAGTTTACATAGATCTAATAAAATACCTCAGAGAGAGCGACGATGTCTCGTGATCCTGTCTGTTCGATGGTCGCATACCAATCGTGGATCTAGTCGAGATTCGGACGTCCGTAGGTCGCCGGGAAGCTAGAGAGTAGAGCTTCGTCTTCGGGCTGTAATTGACCGCTGCTGAATATGGCTGGACGGGTCCTGTGCCCACTGTCCTGTGGCCGGGTCCTGTGCTCACTGTCCTGTGGCCGGGTCCTGTGCTGGACGGGTCCTGTGCCCACACCGATGACTGGATACAACTCCTTTTTATACCCGTTTCTGGCTGATGCGTCTATGATGTAATGCGTTCTAAATTCGAATTGGGTCAGAGTGTTGTTTTGTACGAACTGTCAAGGATAGGACACCTTATATCAGACAGGGTTACTCATCTAACCTCATAAACGAGAAAACAACTGTCGAGCATACTAAATTAATTGCCAGTAATGACTAAGGTCCGGTATTGAGATACAACCGGAGTAATAATTGTTTAAATCAAAGAGACATTTAATCGGACTTATCTGTTAAGAAATAGCATATGTGTGTGTTTCTCCGTTGATTTTCTCCTCTCCATTTTCAGCATCGTATTAAAATAACTCTTAATTATTTAATTACCACCTCCGAATGTCACACATATTTTAGAACTGCTGAACACCCATGAGGAGATCGTAGCGCAATTACTATTAAATCTTTATGAACATAAGTAGCATTTATGATATTCTTAGCTGTTTCTTCCCTAACTTTATATATCATTCGTCGATTGTAGTGGCTTCAATTAGAACCTCCAGATAATTACAAAAGTAATTTACAGGTTTTAGATTGTTTATTATAATTTAAGTAAGAGGAATTAATTACATTTTTTAGATTGGTCTAAAAATATTATTGATTTTTTGCAAAACGCAAAAATTTGCATTTAAAATAGAACAGTAGAAGCGAAGTTCTTCAGAGTAATATTTAACCCTATTCCATCTCTTCGCGGGGGAAATTTTGAAAAATCCCTTTATAGTGTGCATTCTCGTGTATCAAATTTCGACTTAAAATTTCCTAAATGTTCGGACTCTGCACCTATTATTATTACTAACATCAACTAATCTCAATTATATATATATATATATATATATATACTAGCTGCAAGGAACCGCTTCGCTGGGTTTTTATTATCCAGAACGCC
>NW_019386279.1:46495-73732 GCF_000671375.1 Centruroides sculpturatus | reverse complement strand
TTCTCAGTGCCAATAATTGTGGTGCAGAGTAATCTTCACCAAACGAGACTCTGGCAGCAATAGCACCATCATGAAGCAATCACCCTCTCGTACAGGAGATCATTGTTGACTATTGTAAATTGGTGCTTCAATAAACTGTCATAAATTAATTAATTCAACTGTGTGATTAAGTTATTCCCTTTTCTTTCCTAAGCGAAGCAGATTTATTCTTATTTCTATTTATCAACCCCTAACATTGAAC
Source organism: Centruroides sculpturatus (assembly GCF_000671375.1). NCBI lineage: Eukaryota > Metazoa > Arthropoda > Arachnida > Scorpiones > Buthidae > Centruroides > Centruroides sculpturatus. Next base: position 73,491 of record NW_019386279.1, on the reverse strand, counting down.
GTAAGACTGTATAAAAAGTGTTCGAGTTATATGGCGCATTTGAACTCGTCTGTCAAAAAATTGGCGAATGGTATGCAAAAGGTTTGCCACCCCTGCAATAGACCAATAAAAATTTTTTGTGATACTTAACACTAAATGTAAGATTGTAAAAGTTACTGTGCGTGAATTACCTTGTGTAAATTAACATTTGTGAATTTTTACAATACATAATTGGAATTTAATGAAGAAAAAAACCTGTATGTATATTTTTATAGAAATCTTTGTACAACTTATTTGTTACGAGGTTTATAATCATATTGTTATTGCATATTGTTATTTGTAGCAATGTTTAATTATATTGCGGATCTAAGCCCAAAATTGATGAATAGAATAATGTTCAAAGAATATTAAACCAAAAAAAGAAAAGTCCGTATGTATATTTTATAAGGGGAAAAAACCCTTTTCCTTTTTTAGAAATATTTACCACTTAGTTTTTATATTTGTTTTGTTTTATAGCGATATTTTCACCATATTACATTTTACGCCTTGTACTGTTGTTTTTAGTAAAATAAGTACACAAAAAAAAACCTGTACGTATAATTTTTTGAGAACTTTACAAGTTTTTTAAACTACTTATATGTCACTAAATTTTATTGTTTTTTGTGATTGTATTGATTATAGCAATTGTTATGTCATACTGTGATTCATACCACGAAAGACAATATAACGTGATAAATGAAGATACCATATCAATGTAACAATCCAACTGGGGAAAAAAAGATATGTGTAAAATCCTTAAAGGTATTAGTAATGTGTTTATGTTGTGTTACTTGACACCTAAATACTTTGTTAGTTTTTTAATCTGTATATTTTTTGCCAACTTAATTTCTATAATTGTAATTTATAGAACACTGAAGAGGAACTGGAAATGTGAAACCAGTTCGAAATGCATATGTAAAAATATAATAAAAGAATTCATTAATTTGATGCTGTAAGATAGTCTACCGAAAGGATTAAAGAGACAACCATTCACAAACGAATATACAGCTATAACCAGTAAATTAAAGTTAGTAATAAAAAATAAAGTTGTGAGCAGTAAATAGTTGGGTGATTTTTTGAGATATGTCCCTGAAAAGGTACAGATGATTTGGCATTTGCATTCCTAGAGACAACCTGGAATGTTAATTAAGGATAGGAAGGAGGAGGAAAAACTCCAGGACATCTAACTTAGATTTGTTGTTTGGCCCAGACTCGTGCTTTATGGCAGTGAATACATCATTAAGAGCAACAGCAGAGTCAGATAAGTTATATGCTCTACAGACATGTCTTGAATTTATTAGGTTGAAAGAAGCAGTGTGATTTTTGTAACAGCACAAGCTGGATTGCTTTAAAGAATAAATGTGGGCAGGAGAGAAGAGTGGTTCAGAGAAAGTATCAGTTGTATCAAACACGCAAGCTATAAAAACAGTTTTGCTGGGATTTTATGGTTTATTATATATTTGATTTTAATGATTCAAGAATTTGGATTTCAAATAGAACACTGCATGTTAGTAAGGTTATAAATAATTAATAATCTGAATAAAATTTAGGTGTGTGTGAAAATTCAATTCAGGTTGAACTTTTTAACTTAGCTGGAAATGGCACATTTGTGAATCATTTGGTTCAAACTTTTAGGCATTTATTAATTTTTTAACACAATATAGTTGTAATAATTGTATTTAAGATTGTCTATGTAACACATCAATAATTATCTTATTTGTTTTTTCTTTGTCAACAGAATATATTTATGTAAACAGTGGGACAATCAGAAAGTCTTTTCTGACCACACCGCTCTGGCCACGGATGTTCATTTTGGCCAATACGCACACTTCATCGCCTCGGTTAGTATGGACAGGACACTAAAAATTTACGGCATATGATGTCAAGAATAATGAACATAAAAAACTAGGTTAGACTGCGTCGTCACAGCCAAAATGTTTACATGAATTAATACACCTTTCTGTTATGTAACGTCGTCATTATGCAAGTTTTTGTGAAATTTATAATAAATCCATTTATTAAAAAATAAAAGCTCTTTCTTATAATTTAATTGTTTTATTCTTTAAAAAGTAATCTTATTTGATATTAAACAATTTGAATATTTTTAATAGAATTTTATTCAAAAAGTTAANTGTATATTTTATAAGGGGAAAAAAACCCTTTTCCTTTTTTTAGAAATATTTACCACTTAGTTTTTATATTTGTTTTGTTTTATAGCGATATTTTCATCATATTACATTTTACGCCTTGTACTGTTGTTTTGAGTAAAGTAAGTACACAGAAAAAACCTGTACGTATAATTTTCTGAGAACTTTACAAGTTTTTTAAACTACTTATGTCACTAAATTTTGTTGTTGTTGTTTTTTTTTTTGTGATTGTATTAATTATAGCAATTGTTATGTCATACTGTGATTCATACCACGAAAGACAATATAACGTGATAAATGAAGATACCATATCAATGTAACAATCCAACTGGGGAAAAAAAGATATGTGTAAAATCCTTAAAGGTATTAGTAATGTGTTTATGTTGTGTTACTTGACACCTAAATACTTTGTTAGTTTTTTAATCTGTATATTTTTTGCCAACTTAATTTCTATAATTGTAATTTATAGAACACTGAAGAGGAACTGGAAATGTGAAACCAGTTCGAAATGCATATGTAAAAATATAATAAAAGAATTCATTAATTTGATGCTGTAAGATAGTCTACCGAAAGGATTAAAGAGACAACCATTCACAAACGAATATACAGCTATAACCAGTAAATTAAAGTTAGTAATAAAAAATAAAGTTGTGAGCAGTAAATAGTTGGGTGATTTTTTGAGATATGTCCCTGAAAAGGTACAGATGATTTGGCATTTGCATTCCTAGAGACAACCTGGAATGTTAATTAAGGATAGGAAGGAGGAGGAAAAACTCCAGGACATCTAACTTAGATTTGTTGTTTGGCCCAGACTCGTGCTTTATGGCAGTGAATACATCATTAAGAGCAACAGCAGAGTCAGATAAGTTATATGCTCTACAGACATGTCTTGAATTTATTAGGTTGAAAGAAGCAGTGTGATTTTTGTAACAGCACAAGCTGGATTGCTTTAAAGAATAAATGTGGGCAGGAGAGAAGAGTGGTTCAGAGAAAGTATCAGTTGTATCAAACACGCAAGCTATAAAAACAGTTTTGCTGGGATTTTATGGTTTATTATATATTTGATTTTAATGATTCAAGAATTTGGATTTCAAATAGAACACTGCATGTTAGTAAGGTTATAAATAATTAATAATTCAGGTGTGTGTGAAAATTCAATTCAGGTTGAACTTTTTAACTTAGCTGGAATTGGCACATTTGTGAATCATTTGGTTCAAACTTTTAGGCATTTATTAATTTTTTAACACAATATAGTTGTAATAATTGTATTTAAGATTGTCTATGTAACACATCAATAATTATCTTATTTGTTTTTTCTTTGTCAACAGAATATATTTATGTAAACAGTGGGACAATCAGAAAGTCTTTTCTGACCACACCGCTCTGGCCACGGATGTTCATTTTGGCCAATACGCACACTTCATCGCCTCGGTTAGTATGGACAGGACACTAAAAATTTACGGCATATGATGTCAAGAATTTAGTTTTTTTATGTATAACCTAGTTTTTTATGTTCTAATGAACATAAAAAACTAGGTTAGACTGCGTCGTCACAGCCAAAATGTTCACATGAATTAATACACCTTTCTGTTATGTAACGTCGTCATTATGCAAGTTTTTGTGAAATTTATAATAAATCCATTTATTAAAAAATAAAATCTCTTTCTTATAATTTAATTGTTTTATTCTTTAAAAAGTAATCTTATTTGATATTAAACAATTTGAATATTTTTAATAGAATTTTATTCAAAAAGTTAAACATATCAAATCAAATGAACTTCCTATCTACCACTGGAGGTAATATAATTTTCTCCACTTGAATATAAACCTTCTAAATCCCCAGTGTTACTCTTTTTGGCAAACGTTAAGGTTTATATTCAAGTGGAGAAAATTATATCAAATCAAACTTTCAGTCATTAATTATTCTTCCATAATTATGTATTTAAATACAACTCTCCCTTAATAGTCCGACAGGTATGGGACCAAAAAGTGTCTGGATTACCGAAAATAATTACATATTTTGCATTGTTTTGCTAGCAGTAGCTTACAATATTCCCTACTCCAACTGTTCAAACAGAACTGCTCACAGAAAACACAAGAAATGTGTGTCGTCGTGTAAGAATTGGATGGGGAGATTCACGTCGCAACATGCTTCTGTGCAAGCAGACACGTAACTGGGACAGGTACCTTGACAGGAGCTGCGTCGGACTACTGAGCATGCGGATTAAAAGATGTCGGACTATCAAGGGAGAGCTGTATTGCTTAATGAAATTCTTAAAATAATAGATGCGTATCTGTCAGTCTGATTCTATCGGACAATTTTTTTTGTAAGATTATTTGGTGTTGGTTAGGAATCAAACAGGCTTAAGTAAGCTCAGTTTGATTCTCAGCCGTGGAGGTGTCAGGATAAATTGTCTGGATGTACGATTTTCTGCACTTTTCCTGTTTTTGAACAAGTTGCTTGTTCAAAAACAGGCTGTCATCATGGAAACGCAGATCAGGTAATGTCAGTAGTGTTTGAGTTTGACAGCGGATTGGCTAGAAAACATTGTACGACCAGCGCACGTCCGATAGCGCTACTGAGCGCTGATTGGAGGATTTCAATCCATCTGAAAACAGTAAATTACGATAAGAGAATAAGATGTGTAAAAAAATGAAAGTGTTCTTACCATCGAAGATTTCGGGAAATATTCACTTGTATGATGAACGGCCGCTTTGTCCTCTTCAAACCGCAGCTGTCCACAGCAACAAAACCACGGTCCCAAGACTTCGGCAGCTCTCTCCTCAGATTCCTCCCCATTCTGACTTCCGCAAGGCAGCGGCAGACGAAGAGGTAAAATGTGAGAAAACAGGAAGTGATAACTCAAATGAGCTGTCACTCCCTACATTCTCCACAACAAGGTCTGTGGCCTGATTATCCCCAAAGACCTTGGCCAAGTGTGACAGACCCATAGTGTAGCATCACATAATCTCGATTTCGGAAGAGTGCCACGCCACATGCACTCGAAGGTCTTCACCCGCTGCCTCTCGCTTGAGCCTCCAGTGTTCCAATGTCTCTCCCGGCGTGGTCAGAATCTAACAGACTCGTTCCGTGCCGTCAGAGGAACACCCTCCGGCACCATCGCCTTCTTCCATCAGAACCTCCTGCGGAACCACTCCAACATCATCATTCTGTAAAAAAGAAAATTTGCAATTAGTCGAGTGAAAACAAAAGCTTAAATTACATTGACGAGAAAAGCAAAATGCTTACCGTAGTTCCGTATTTAAATTTAAAAGATTCGAATCGCCCATCAATGGGCCGAGATGTCTTCTGGCAATGATTCTTCTGCAAATATTAAATAAAATCTTACGTCTAGGATGAATATTAACTATTACCTAAAAAATCTTTAGCAAACAGCGAAACAATCAACGCAATCAGAGCTCAACAAAAGCACAATCAAACTGCAAATTGTCACGTGTGACAAATTTCAAACAAACATTAAAAGACACGTCAACAACATTCGAATTTCGTAAGAATAAAAATAAAAAATCAATTTTATTATTTTAATGAATTAATTTATAATTTTTTCTTCAAATTTTGCTTCAATCATTTTCTTGTGTTCAGAATTTGATAAATAAATTGTCTTCTGCACTTACATGGTGCAGAATGTCTACAGTGGAGAGGTAAAAGACAATGTTAAATTCTACATCTCGAGGCTTGATGATACCCGAAATTTGAACGAAATTCGTTTGAATAAGTCGATTAATATCTATTTCGTCCATTCAATGAAATGAATCAAATTCCTAAGATTTTGATTTATTTTGCTTTTTGGAGATTCCTCGGTCGCCGTCGGGATTTCGCGTATTAATGCAACATCAAACTGGATAAAGTTAATATTAAACTGGTTACTGATTAGACATCACCGGGGAGTGACAAGTTAGTCAAAGATTTTGTGTTCTAGCAATTATCTGCACAATGGCATAAGTGCAAAAGAAAAAGGCCCACCAGTGGCCAAGTGGTCTTCACCCCGAACACAGGTTCAGTCATAGGTTCATACTTCGCTCGGACGGGCTGGCCACATGGAGTTTTCTGGGTTTTCTCCACGTCAGTAACGCATAAATATGGACCAGTTTCCCTTAAAAAGACCTCCCGGAAGACACCTCCCTAGGCAGATTGCCCAAGTGTTGCATTGCCATAACTAAACAAACAAAGCAAAAGAAAATATTTTTGATCATCCTTTTAAATAAATAATTAGTAAATTGACAAAAAGCATAAATTCTTTTATTATCTAAGAAATTGGCATGGCTATAAAATTATACAATGAAAAAATAATTTTATAAAAAAAATTTATAAATACAGTATCAAAATTCACTCGCTATCTGAAATGATAATTTTCTTCTTCTTGCATGCACTAATAATGGCACTTTCCTCTGAAGAACTTTCGTATTTATTCATTGCAGACAGGTTTTCCGTCGATTCTTCGTCCTCCGAAGATATGATGGAGACATTGGTTATTTTGTCGTAACTTTTATCGTCCAACAACATCGAAACCGGCTTGATGGACTTCCCTGCAGATCCCAAGGGACTGGAAGTAGCCGGATATCGTTCCAACGAAGCTTTCAGGGCTTTCTGAAAGGGACTGTTCGCCCCATAATCGGATGATTTGGATACTCTGAGCGGTGTTATTCGCTTAACAAACGACATAGTTTCCGTCCCGTTTTTATCCGTTAACAATCGATTTTCTTTGTCCACAATTGAAATTTCTGAATTGTCCCTACTAAATTCCATAGTTTCGTCTTCCACAAACTTTGCCAGAGATTTTAAATCAACAGAACTCTGACATAAATTTCGATTAGGAACCACAGATAGATTTTCGCTTCCGATTTGAGTTAATGCGTTGTGTTTGTCCATGTGACAGTCGTCTTCGATTATCACAAAGTTGTGCTGCGATGTCGCAAAATTAGTAGAGCGATCGATGGATCTGGCATCGTCGCCGTCTTCGCTGTCGCTAGAGATGTATACGGTGCTGTGTGCCTTGCTTGACACTTGCGATCTGTCGGCTGAACGATTCTTCCGTGTGACTTCGGGCACAGACTGCAACCGATCCGAGTTTGCATCGCGTCGATGTTGGACCTCTCTTAGGGGGTCGAGTTCGGAACTATCAAGAGATTTGTTTCTGTATTCGATGTGGGTGCAGACCAGATCATCGTCATCTCCGTCACTCTCCGGTATGAACAACTCTGTGCTTAAGTCACACCTGGGAGAAATGCTTTTGCTGTTGTCACTGTCCGGAACATATATGGATTTTTTCAAACTACAAAAATTAGAAGAAATGTTTTTAGCTATTCATATTATAAAACACTGAACTTTGTTGTAATATTTTATCGGGTTGTAAAAGTGAAATTATGACATTTTGACTTGTTTCTAGAAACAACTGGGAAAAATGTTCTAGATATCTAGAATGTTCGATGTGGGTATTTAAGTACAGTAACCAAAAGACATTTTGTCACTTATTTTATTGGGAAGCAATGCGCGACAATACAAAACTTTGGAAAGAACACATTTGCGTGCGCTATTTGTCTATTGCTTCAAAAGTGGCCACAACACAACCAAGGCTCGAGACTCATCTGCAAAGTATTTGTTAATGTTAGTGGGTGAACAAAGGTCGATCGACTACTGCAAATGTCAAAAGGCCAATGGTGCTGAAGGCGATGATCTGTGTTTGTGGAACTGCTTCCAACCGACATCATTGTCACGAAAGAACTCGGATCATTTCAACATCGAGATCAAAGAATTTCATCTAAAAATCAATAAAGTTTGAATCCACTGTGACAATGTGCCAGCACATAAAGCAAAGATGACTGTAAAGAAGCTAATCAATCTGGAGTGGGAGGTAGGGTTGGCACCTGTCCGGGTTTGACCCGGAGACTCCGGGATTAAGTGAGTTATCTCCGGGCTCCGGGGTTAATTAATATTTCTCCGGGTTGTGCAAATTGAAATGAATATGTACAAAATTACATGCAAACCGTCGCATATATTTCTTCCCTCGTGTACCGAATTACTAGTGTGGTAGTCGTTGGCTTAAAGACATAACGTCTATAACTGGCATAGGCGCAGTGCTGCTGCATGCTATGTGGATGTACTCTTTCTTGTGACTGTTCTGTCAAGAGATGTCTATTGAGAGTGAAATGATATAGCGTACATAGCTGATAGTTTGATAATCAGTGTTCATGTTGGTTGATTAATGGTAAGTTATAGTATATAGTTAGAGTTAGACTTGAGCAGGTTAAATAGCATTACATAACAAACGGTCTGTTGGACCCTCAAAAANAATGTCCATTTTTATAATATCTATATATATATATATATATATATATTTTAATCAAATATGAAATATATATCATATATTTGATATTTGATTTGATATTTGATATATATATTTTATGTTTTTTAATTCAAAAATTTTTACCCGCGCGAAAAAATTTTATCGCGATTTTAATCAACCTTTAATGATGCACGATTAACACTTAATTGTTTTTTATGGGATTTATATAAATAAAAAAACTGTATATGTATGCATATGGGTTTTTTTTGTTTCTTAAATCATCGTCTCCGGGCGAGACTAAGTTCTGAGGTGGCAACCCTAGTGGGAGGTTCTGCCTTGTCCACCTTATGGTCCAGACTTGGCTACTGACTACCATCTATTTTGCCCCTGCAGAAACATATTGGCAATACATAGTTCAACGACAATACCGTATGATCAAGATCTTTTTTCAAAGAAAAATCCCAGTTGTGCTATGCTCACGAGACCGAAAATTTGCAACAAAAGTGGTGGGATGTGATTGATACCTACAAGACTGAACTGTAATCATTGTTGAGTTAATTGTCAATAAAGTTTTTTCCCCAAAATGTTTAAATTCACCTTTACCACCTAACAAAGCTGACTTATCCAAGTTAAGTTAATAAAGATTATAGATTTTTTAAAATTTATTATGAAAGCAAAGAAGGAAAGAAAAAAAACTAAAAACTTCAGACACAAGGCATAAAAATGTACAAAATTATGAGGTAGAGTTGAAACTTTAATCTGCTTTTTATTCTCGAAAAGTAACAATTTTCATATATAAAAATTAATTTTTAGGTTAAAAATTTAAGTTTTGATCAGAGTGGAACATTTTTAGCTGTTGCTGGTACTGATGTTAGGTAAGTAATTTTATTCAATGNTTTTTTTTAAATTCTCGTTTATACATTTTTCAAATAATCTTAAGAATGTTCCATTTCCGCATTCTATTTGAGAACGCTTTAACCTCAGGAAGATCTCCTGTGTAGATCGAAAATGTTTGTGTTTGCATTAAAATATCCTGGAATTGTACTTTTAAGGTTCAGAGGTGTGCTGTTTTTATGATATATATCATTATATTGGACAGTAATATATGATTAATTTTACATTACTAGTTACAAATGACCCAGATAAAGTAGCCATTTTGTAAAATGCAGTGCCCTATATAGTTCACAAAAAACACAAATAGATAGCGAAAGCATGATAGAAAGGGGCGCGAGAGGGAAATCCCTGCGTTAATACGTTCTAATGTGTTTTATTTTATCACTTGCAATGAATAAATCTGTTTGGCCTAGGTCAAACTAGTTAAGCCTAAAGTATTTAGGCCAAACTAGATTGTCCTGGGCTAAACTAGTATATCCTGACACTCGTAGGATAAACCCATTTGGTCTGAAATCGGGTTTGGCCAGTAACATATATATAATACAGTATTATATTATATACAATACTAGCTTACCCGTCGCGCATTGCTGCGATCTCATTATCTTGATTTGAATTTGGTTGGATTTTATTAGGATAGTTAATATTCTAATAATTTAAATTAGTATAGTACAATTGTGTTATATTGTCTATTCATTACATTGGCATTATTTATGATACATGCTTAATGGGGGACTTGTTCCAAGAGAGATCTACACAGAAAAAGGCTGAAGTGGCCTCAGATAGAGGTAGGGATGAAAAGGACAGAAAAGGGCAAGTGACCACAGATACATCATATGGAACCTTACAAATACTCCTGCACAACATACTGATAACAACATCAACAAACATACAGAATGGAATACAGTAGAGCATCGATTATCCGACTCAATTGGGGACTGGGGTTAGTCAGATAACTGAAAAAACAGATAACCTAAAAATATGAAAAAATACATTATTAGTATAGTATATTAGTATATCCCATGTAATTAGTATATTAGTATTAACCTACTTCGTGTTGAATTTTCATCGATGTTAAGCCTAACAAAAATTTTTTTAAAATAATAATCGTCGCTATTGTATCATTAAAAATTAGAAAATTAAGCCTCGTTTAAATACTGGCTCCCTTTCATGGTCGAGCCAGTGTTGCCAGCTAAAACACGTGAAAATAATATTAAAGTAGCCAAGACATAGCCAAATATTGTAGCGCCACATCACTAGCAGACATTTGAATTTGCCGACTAGAAGCGGTCGGTTAACCGATGTGACAGTTGATCGAGGGTCGGATAATCGATGCTCTACTGTACTTTTAAAAACTACTTCAGCAACTTATGGGCCACACAGCAAATAAATAACATAACAGATATTGACATGTTAGCTGAACATCTCAACAGTTGTATCATGCAAGCTTATAATCACTCTACGACTTATACGCAAGTTAAAACTAAAAACGCACACTGGTGGAACACCAGCTCTTCATTTTAAGACAGAAAACACGTAAATTACAAAAAAAAAATATCATTCAGAAATAGATCCGGAATGAAAGAAGAAATGAATATCTTAGATGTTTTAATGACTACAAAACAAAAATAAATAGAACTAGGAGTCAGGCGTGGCAACAATTTTGTACTCAAAGCAGTAAACAAAATGTATGGAGTGAGCCATACTACATGGTTTGTAGGAAAAAGACAAGAAGTGAAATCCCAGCAAACATTTTGAAAACTGACGGAACATATACAAATGGATATGCAGAAACTGTCAACTACTTAATGGACACACACTTTCTCAGCGACAGAGAGGAAGAAGATAACAACACACAAGAAATGATTAGATTTAATACCTACAGTCCTCCGGAAACGGAAAATGACAGACCATTTACATTTGTGGAAATTAAGAGCCATAACTTCGATTAAGTATAAAAAAGCGCCTGGACCGGATGGAATTACACCAGAAATGCTAAAGCATACATTTTGTGCAGTTCCAATGGCATTCTCATACACGTATAACAAATGTCTTAAAACAGGGATTTTTCCAAAAATATGGAAACAGGCGGATATTAAATTTATCCCAAAGTCAGGTTTGAATGGAGACTTTAAAATGAAAGATTATAGACCAATAAGTCTATTGTCAATACCAGGTAAGGTACTTGATGGTTTGATAATAGACAGAGTAACTTTCCACCTATACAATAATAACTGGATGAGTGAAAATCAATATGGATTTACTAAAGGACGTTCAACTTATCATACGATATATAAGCTCATTAACTTTGTCAAAAATGCTTGGAATCAACAAGAACATGCCCTAATTGTGGCCATCGACTATAAGAATGCATTTAATACACTTTGGTGGCCAGCACTCTTTTGTCAACTAAAACAGGCCAGATGCCCTAAAAATCTTTTTGCAGTCCTTAATAACTACCTATCAGAAAGAACTACTGGGGTCTACCACCATAGAGACAACATCATTTGCCCCATAAATAGAGGATGCCCGCAAGGGTCGAGATTGGGCCCAGGATTGTGGAATACTGTATGTATTGATCTGCTCAAAATGAACAACAATAATGAAGAAAACTGGCTGATACAAAGCTACGCCGATGATACGATCCTAATGATGTCACATAAAAACGGTGAAAGGTTGCAGGAGGAGGCCAATGGGATACTTAGTAAAATATATGAATGGGGAACACTGAATAAACTTGAAATAAATTACGACAAATGCAAAAGTATGGTACTTACAAAGGGAAAACAAAATTTTTTACATAACCGTTTATTTGAAGTTCGATTGTGTAATTTTTCGAATTTCCCATTTCGAATTAGAGAAATAACTGATGATGAACGCTCAATGCGTTTGAAAACATTTTTATGTTATTAAAGAATTATGCTGGATAGTTAAATGTTTTTTTTATTTTTAAGGGAAAACAACTGCAAAAAGCTTTTAAAATACACATAAATGGAAAAATAAAAAATGTCAATGAAAATTAANAGGCGTGTGACTCCTGCATGACAATACACCCATTCACACTGTGTTTCATGTCAAGGATGCCATTAAAGAATGAAGCTTCAGCAAACTTCCTCACCCACTGTACAGTCCCAACCTGGCCCCAAGAGACTACTATTTGTTTTCAAAATTGAAATTTGATCTTCACAGACAACAGTTTAACAGCAATGAAGAGGTCAAAGTAGCTGTTTTTGAACATTTTGAGAGCAAACACAAAGTAATTTTTTGACTGTATAAATTTGTTAATTCCACATTATGAAAAATGTATTGCAATAAAAGAAAACTTTATTGAAAAATAATATACATCTTTCAATTTATTTGACACTTCTCACTCAGACCAAGAACTTTTGACCCTTACTGCATACTTCATATTTTATGTATATAAGGTCTGTCTGGAATGTTCATAAACTTTTAAATTACACACCATCTGATAATCGAATTTGAATAAAACTTGGACAGTTCTCTAGCAGAAAGTATTTGTACTATCTGCCAAAATCAGTTTGTTCTATCTTCAATTGTTGTTATGTTCATATGTATAAACATATGTTGATATTGATTGCATTTTGCAATTTCTTTTTTCCAGTGAGTGCAAGTGAAGAGCTTCTGATATGGGCTAGGTCTGATGAAAATCATCATCACTGAGGATGAAGATAGTGCCTATGGATACAAGGTGGAAACAAAATGTCAGTCATCATAGTGGATGGAAAATCTTCACCATAACCCAAAAAGTTGTGACAAGTTTGATTGAATGTGAAGGTCTTGCTCACTGTTTTGTTTGATTCTGAAGGTGTCATTCACCATGAATACTATCCAAAAGTGATGAAATATCTTTGTGAAATAATGAGGAAGAAAAGACCAACTGCTTGAAGAAAAGAGCATCATGACAATGTACTGTACCCACCCACACATCACTGCTGATAATAGTTTTTGGCCAAGAACTCAATGTCACTTGATCCCCAACTTCCCTATTCACCAGACTAAGCTCCAGCAAACTTCTTTTTGTTTCCCAAATTAAAATCCACTCTCAAATGTCACCATTTTGAATCCACTGATGCCGTTAAGGAAAATTCACTAGCAGAATAGTGCAGCACTCCAAAAGAATTATTCAGTTCATGGCAGAAAAAAGCTGGAGTTAGTGCCTAAACTCAGGAGGGGACTACTTCAAAGGTGACAAAACTAGCTAGCTCCTAGAAAAATTTAAACAATTTCTATTTGCAAAATATGCAAACATTGTGGACAAATCTATAATAAAAATATCAGATTTCAAGCATTTATCTTACACATGGAATTCCTTGAGGATTGGTTTTCATCATTCTTTCTTGAACTTATATTAATAATAAATTATCTGAAGTTATAGATTGAAAATTTCAAATAACTAGATATGCTCTGTGTAAGCTAAGTTAATTGAGAAAACTACTATAAAAAGTTATATAAAACATGAATAGATAGTTGATATCTAATATCTATCTAAAGCAGTAAACTAAAGCAGCATTATTGCTACAATCCAAATATAACTAATGATTTACAAATAAAAACAAAATATTTAATAAAATAAGTAAATTAACAAATTTGGTAATCCTCATCAAATGTTCATTTTTGGCATAAGATAAAAATAATTACAGACTTACCAATGCTGTTTGTTTTTCTTGAGTTAANTGCCCGATGACGTTTTACGTATTATAGGAGTTATTTTTACCGTTGTTTACGGATACTGCCACAATTTTTATAGGAATCATAACTATAGGAAACGGTTTTATAGGGGGATCTACTGTATATGGCAGGAAAAGTTTGCAAAATAATGAATACCATGCTCAGCATTGCCCATAAAGAATGGGGCCTAAATCAAAAGGTTATTGAAATGTTAAACAAAGCCTGCATAGAACCGGCTATCCTGTATCTGGGGTGAGAAAATTGATAAGATCAACATCAAATGCAAATTAAACTCAATACAAAGACCTTTGCTTATTAGACTGTGTAGAGCGTACCGGACAACGTCAAACGCCACACTACAGGTACTTGCAGGATGTGCTCCACTACACTTGAAAGCCAAGAAATTAACATGGACATGGACACTTAAAAATATACTCATTACTGACGACGGCAACAATAAACTAAAGAAATATGCAGAGATAGGAATTCTCCCTAACCTAGACTACACTTTTCTCAAAAACTTTGTGCAGGAAGAAGGCGTAACAAAGAAGACTAATACTTATACTCATCCAGCAAGTAATAACAAAGTGGAGATAACAGAGGTTAACGCAGAGCCAATTCCTAAACATCTCGTATTTAAGGATGGCTCTAAAAACAATAATAATGTAGGAACAGCATTCATCCATTTTATACACGGCAACTCACAGTACAGACACGAAGCTGGTTTTAAACTGGTTAGCTACACCACGGTGCCAGAAGGTGAAATATATGCCATCTATCAAGCCATCTCCTATATCTACACTCTTAAAAATTACAGAGGACATTTGAGAATATGCACCGATAGCCAAATGGCATTACACAGGATAAATAGTGAAAATTCAAAATGCTACACGACAAATCTTATTCAGGACAAATTGACTAATTTGCACAGCTTTAAGGTGAGTTTCGCTTGGATGAAAGGATATTGTGGAATCCAAGGAAATCAGGCAGCTGATAGACTGGCGAAGCAATTTGCCAATAGTGAACATAACATCATATATACTGAACTCACAGAAAATAATATAAAAAACTTGCTTCAAGAAACCATCATCCAATTATGGCAAATGGAATGGGAGAAAGGAGACACGGGGAGAGTAACATATGGTTTCATACCAAACATTCAACATTGTCTCAAAATGTAGCATCTGAATATTAACAACATAATGTCACAGACTTTAACAGGTCATGGAAATCTCAAACAGTACCTATATAGATTTGGATTAAGAGACAATGAACTTTGTGATTGTGATGGTACTGTACATCTCTTCAAGACATCAATCACCTCATATTCAGCTGCAACCTTTTTGACAGGGAGCATAGCTCTCTCATTCAAAATACTATTCAACATGGTCTTAATTGGCCATGTCAGCCACATCATTTTGTGAACAATAGTGATCTCTATCATGAACTACAAACATTTATCACTAGAACCAAACCACTAGAGACTAACTTCAGAACAACATAATTGTGCATTAGCATCATCGCCAAAAGAATGTGTTTGAAAATTATGTAATAATTTTCAAATCCATGAGGTTATCCATGAGGTCTTTATCCATGAGGTTAGAAAAAAGAAAAAAGTGTTTTGAAAATTTGTGAAACATTGTGATAGTGTATGGATTACAAAAATTTAGTACATTAATTCTGCATCAGTTTCAAAGGAACAGCATCCTCAACATTGAAAAGAAGAACAGCAGAGTTCAATAGAGATAACTTGCATCGACAGAAGGAGATCATAAGAAAAGGTCTCGGACTTTGCTCCAAGTTATCATCATTGACAATTCAAGTAGTGATGACATGCAGAAACGATGTGTTCTTCACTTGGTGAATTAGTCAACTACTGCAGAACTACTCAAGTGATATCGGCAGTTTCTTCTATGTTTATAGTATTTATAAGTAAAGCAACAAATACACTATTAATTGTTATGTATTTCAGGTCAAAAGTCATTGACCAGAGAATAAGTTTTTATATTGTCATTGTTAAAGTAACAAAACGTACGGACATTATGTATTAGCTTTTAATATTGTTAGTAGCTGTGGGGCTTGGGATATAAATTCAAAATACAGTTTACCGAAACTGACGCTTTCTAGATACACTAACAACAAAAACTTTATATCTCTCGTTAAAAGAAAGACTTCTCCAGTGTTCTTTTTTTTCCGAATTGTTCTTCTTTTTTTTTTTAATCCTTCTTTTTTGTTCCGCCAATCTCTGCACCATGATGCTAGTCTCCTCTGAAGCCGGCGCGACAATATAATGTATACTCAGAATAGATATATTGTATTTAAATACTGTGGTTTTGTTAATTACATTTAATAATTACCTTAAACATCAATAGAATTGCAATTTCATTACTTCTAGTTGTATTGGTTACTGGGCATCTCTTACATTAAATTGTACATAGTTTCAAGGATCAAAAGCATTGCCCATGTTTTGGGTAACAAACTGTCAGCAGTGTAAACATCTTCAATGTAAATAATTATAAATACAGTAGAGCGTCGATTATCCGAAAGAATTCCAGTCGGCAAATTTAAATTTTCACCAGTGCTGTGGCGCTGCAATCTTTGGTTATTTCTTGGGCTACTCAAATATTTTACGTTTTTGATATTAAATTAACTTCTGAAGTATAGTTTTTATATTTTTCAATTTATTTATTTTGTTTGTACAAAATAAATAAATTGAAAAAATTGAACTTCTCACTCAGACCAAGAACTTTTGAACCTTACTGCATACTTCAACAAAATAAATAAATAAATAATTTATTTATTTTGTTTGTACAAAATAAATAAATTATTTTTAACGATACAATAGTCTTAGTTAGACTTAACATCGACGAAAATTCAACGCGAAGCGACACGCAACGGAGAAAAATTTCAACATGGGATAGGTTAATATATTTTTTCGTACATAATTGGTTATCCGAAATATCGATTTTCCGAAAAAACCCCCGTCCCCAATTGATTTTGATAATCGACGCTCTACTGTAATTGAAATTTTGTATTTTTATCGCCCAGGTGCCATTTTGTATGTTTTGATTTATGTTTCAATAAAAGAAGCAGGGCACTCATGATACTTCCCTTTCATCCCCTTTCCTATCTCGCTTTATTACTTCACCTTCATCTCTTCCCTAAAATCCTTTTTCCTTCTTCCTTTCACACCCAGGCAATATCTATGAGTAGTCCTGGGTCTTCATCACCTTTACGCTAGATAATCTAGATAATTGTGCAGTGATAAAGTTCTTCACAAAAGAAGATTGAACACCATCAGAAGTTCACAAGTGCCTTCATAATTCATACAGCAATGCTTCTCCATTGTATTCAATAGTAAAACAATGGGCAAAACTTTTTAAACTTGGAAGGAAATCTCTTGATGAAGCAGCAGACACCCAGCATTTACTGAAGAATGCATTGCATTTGTTGAGAATGAAAGATTGATGTCTGAAGATAAAAGAAACTTCTGTAAGATTAAACTGGTCAAAAACAACAGTTCTTCAAATTCCTCATTAACATTTGTTAATGAATAAGGTCAGTGCACATTGGATAACCAAAATTCCTACCATGATTCAAAAAACAACAGCAGGCCAAACTGCACTTAACAGTTTTTGGAGCTCTGCAAAGAGAACAAAGAAGTTCTGCAGTCTATTGTCACTAGGGATAAGACCATAGTTCTATACTATGATCCTTTGTCAAAAAGAGAATTGATGGAATTGTGCTATACATAGGAATATCCTCCAAAGAAGCTGAAAGCATTCCAAAGGAGGGTATAGCAATGATTTTCTGGGATTACAATGAAATTTTATTGATCAACTTCAAGAAGAGAAATTCTACCATGCTGAATATTATTCCAATCTGAAGGTAAAACTCCAGGATGAAATAAAAGAAAAAAGAAGGGATAAACTTTCAAAAGGCGTGTGACTCCTGCATGACAATACACCCATTCACACTGTGTTTCATGTCAAGGATGCCATTAAAGAATGAAGCTTCAGCAAACTTCCTCACCCACTGTACAGTCCCAACCTGGCCCCAAGAGACTACTATTTGTTTTCAAAATTGAAATTTGATCTTCACAGACAACAGTTTAACAGCAATGAAGAGGTCAAAGTAGCTGTTTTTGAACATTTTGAGAGCAAACACAAAGTAATTTTTTGACTGTATAAATTTGTTAATTCCACATTATGAAAAATGTATTGCAATAAAAGAAAACTTTATTCAAAAATAATATACATCTTTCAATTTATTTGACACTTCTCACTCAGACCAAGAACTTTTGACCCTTACTGCATACTTCATATTTTATGTATATAAGGTCTGTCTGGAATGTTCATAAACTTTTAAATTACACACCATCTGATAATCGAATTTGAATAAAACTTGGACAGTTCTCTAGCAGAAAGTATTTGTACTATCTGCCAAAATCAGTTTGTTCTATCTTCAATTGTTGTTATGTTCATATGTATAAACATATGTTGATATTGATTACATTTTGCAATTTCTTTTTTCCAGTGAGTGCAAGTGAAGAGCTTCTGATATGGGCTAGGTCTGATGAAAATCATCATCACTGAGGATGAAGATAGTGCCTATGGATACAAGGTGGAAACAAAATGTCAGTCATCATAGTGGATGGAAAATCTTCACCATAACCCAAAAAGTTGTGACAAGTTTGATTGAATGTGAAGGTCTTGCTCACTGTTTTGTTTGATTCTGAAGGTGTCATTCACCATGAATACTATCCAAAAGTGATGAAATATCTTTGTGAAATAATGAGGAAGAAAAGACCAACTGCTTGAAGAAAAGAGCATCATGACAATGTACTGTACCCACCCACACATCACTGCTGATAATAGTTTTTGGCCAAGAACTCAATGTCACTTGATCCCCAACTTCCCTATTCACCAGACTAAGCTCCAGCAAACTTCTTTTTGTTTCCCAAATTAAAATCCACTCTCAAATGTCACCATTTTGAATCCACTGATGCCGTTAAGGAAAATTCACTAGCAGAATAGTGCAGCACTCCAAAAGAATTATTCAGTTCATGGCAGAAAAAAGCTGGAGTTAGTACCTAAACTCAGGAGGGGACTACTTCAAAGGTGACAAAACTAGCTAGCTCCTAGAAAAATTTAAACAATTTCTATTTGCAAAATATGTAAACATTGTGGACAAATCTATAATGAAAATATCAGATTTCACATTTCAAGCATTTATCTTACACATGGAATTCCTTGAGGATTGGTTTTCATCATTCTTTCTTAAACTTATATTAATAATAAATTATCTTAAGTTATAGATTGAGAATTTCAAATAACTAGATATGCTCTGTGTAAGCTAAGTTAATTGAGAAAACTACTATAAAAAGTTATATAAAACATGAATAGATAGTTGATATCTAATATCTATCTAAAGCAGTAAACTAAAGCATCATTATTGCTACAATCCAAATATAACTAATGATTTACAAATAAAAAAAATATTTAATAAAATAAGTAAATTAACAAATTTGGTAATCCTCATCAAATGTTCATTTTTGGCATAAGATAAAAATAATTACAGACTTACCAATGCTGTTTGTTTTTCTTGAGTTAAGCGAAACATTAAAGGGCCTGGCAAATATTTTATTAGTTTCAATATCTTCCATTGTTTGTGCAGATTCAATTTGGAGCATCATCTGTGCTTTTTCAACCTTAAAAAATTTTTCAATGTAGTTAATTTGATAAAGATAACAAGAAAATATTGCTAATTGAATTTACTCTTTGTTGAATGTAATCCTCTGGAATTTGTCCTTCATCTCTTTTATTCGAAAAATTTCCACTAAACATTAAATCATGGTCACTGATTCCAAATATTTTAAGGCTGTGAAGAAATGCAACATGGCTATCTAAATCTACATCTGTGACTCTTTGGCTTGCATGCATTTGTTCTAACTGCATTTGAGTTGTGGAATGATAAGGATTTTCAAGAATAAATAACTCCCGAAGTTCTTGTTTAGTGAAGTACCTAGAAACATTTTAGAATTTTAAAAACTGCATGTTATATAAGATGATGTTATATGATGATCATCATATTAGTAGAAATTTCCATCAAGCATATGGACTACTTTCTATGAAAAAACAGATTTAAGAAATGAGAAGAGTGGAGATTTCTAGAAATTCAAGAAGATTAGCTAATATTTCTACAAACTCTATAAACACATCAGTTATGTCTTTGAATATAATTGATGTGCGATAATACATTTTAAATTAATTCGAGTTATCTCGGGATTGGGGCTTAAGGCTCATTACATCCTTACTTCTAACTGGATAATAGAATGACTACAAAGTCACTATGGAATTTTTTTTTTAAATTGTTGTAAAGTAATACAATGTAGTTATTTTTTTTTAATTTAATGTTTAATTTAATTTAAAATTATGCCATTTACTGAAACACTTAAAAATGTAACATGACATCATGTTTGCCTCTCCGATTCGAACAAAACTAGGCAAGCACATAACCCTAAACACAAACAGATCCTTATCAAAATAATAGGACCCACTTCTCAAGCATTTTTGAAAAATGGACCCCTGAAAATTGAGTATTTAGCTTATAAGTCTTTAGAAGGTTCAGTTCTCATAACTGATATAACAAAGTGGATAAGATGCTAGGTGTATGTATAGATGCTTTGCAATTTTGAGCCTTTCCAGTCTTAGATTTTTTTAAAATGTGTAACAAACTTATTTTATTAATTTACTGTACTGTATCATTAGCATTATTATTACTATTGTTATTCCTCAAGTTTAAAGGTTATAAAAAGATTTAAAAAACGTGAAGTTATCTCCCATTTAGTGAACATGAAGTCTCTGTAGATTTAACTCCAGTATGTCATTAAATAAAATTTTTACTTCCTCATATTAATTTTCAGATAGTATTATATTGTTATATTTGAAGTGTAACAAACATGAGTGCACGAGGAAACTGTTTATAACATTAAAAATTAAAAAAAACACTGCAACTATGCTACCCTATATTCATACCAGACTCGTCTTTTTTTGACCATCCACAGTAATGTCTGAAGCTTATTCGCTTGTGCTGTCATAATATGTAATCAGAAGTGAAAATATCTGAAAATAAATATGAAGAAATAAAAATTTTATTTAATGTCATACAAGCGTTAAATCTACGGAGATTTCATTTCGCTAAACAGGAAATGGTATCACGTTTTTTAATATCTTGTGTTATAAGCTTTAAATGTGAGAAATAAGAGTAGTAATAATAATACTAATGATATGGGTAAAATAATAAATCATTTTGTTACACAAAATTAAAAGAAAAACAACTAAAAGTGCAAAGGCTCAAACCTACATCAAGCCGTTCCTATGTCTAGTTTCATATTCACTCAGCTATCTTAATTACAAGTGATTCTTCCAAAGATTTATAAGCTACACACTCAATTTTCAGAAAATAATTTTTTGGAAATGCTTGAGAAGTGGGTCCTATTATTTGGACAAGGATCTGTTTGTGTTTAGGGCTACATGCTCACCAAGTTTTATTCAAATCAGACAGGCAAACGCCTGGCTGTCTTCTTGTAAGCTAAAATCAATAAAACCTTTTTTGAAGCTAATAGCTAATATTTTCAAAAATTGAATAGCCTATACTTTTGTTGAAACATAAAATGAATATGACTAAAATTCCTCCTTAATTAGACAAAAATTACAGGAGTTATAGGGAATTCACAAAAACACACACAATGGCTTTTATATTATTAATTCAAGCAGTATAAAAAGAAATTTGGTATTACTAATCATAATTAGCAAGTTCAATACCAAGAAGACTAGTATCATATCATATAATCCATTCACATACAAAGTTTTTATAATTTACAAGCAGATATATTTGAACTTCTATTTTTAAAGTTAATTTTATCTTAATTACTGTGTGTACTGTATTACTATAATTAATTATTGTATTATCTTAATCTTAACTACATAGCAGAAAATTTACATACATATTCAAGACTTTGAAGTACTTGTAAAAATATTTCATCACATATTTGTTGAGAAATTTATAAACAATTTCTTTGAAAAAAAAAAAAGTAGTAATCTATGAGGTATGTACCTAGGCAAGATGCAAAAGAAAATCAGTTAGCGTATGAGATTCCTAGGAATTCAGCATAAAGAACAGAGAATATGTTAAGAAGAAAAATGACAGCCTTGGTTGATGAATACATAAAAACAAGTGATATGATTTTTCAGAATGATTTGTATTTTGAGGGAGTCAAAAGGCAAGAGAATTTCTCACAAGCAGAGAAATTATATATACAGTAATATAATTCCTCACAAAAGAGGCATACAACATGGAATACCATATTTACTTGCATATAAGACAAGGTTTTTATTTATTTTTCACTGTTTCAAAAACCTAGGTCTTCCAATATGTGCAAGCAAAGGGTTCTTTGCATTTTTGCAATAATTTTTGTGAACCATGTTGTGTGTGAGATCGAGAACTTGATTTTGCTCTAATTTACGGAAATATTTCTCTAATACGATTGTTAAGAAAATATCGTGCAGAAAAAAGATTGAATGTCATCCTTCTCATCAACAAAACACTAAGAAAATATAACAATCTATTGTTAAAGGATGAGAATGCCAACATTCAACTGAATAAACAGGATGAATCTAACATTTCATGAACCAAAGATTACACATGTCCCGTTTTGACAACTTCTTATTGTCTCACTGGACCATTTTCTTCTTTGTTCAATATGGAATCGGAGAGAAAATTATTTCATGATTCTGCTAACAGAATTCTTGATGAAATACAGAATTATTCACAGTGTAACCCTAGGGGTAGACTTGGGTGGAATGCCATTTGACTTATATCTTGACACAGTTTAACAGAGTGATTGAACACACTAAAGCGGTCTTTGAGAAACAAAGACTGTTTGAAAGCTTGAATCAAAGATTTTCTGTTATATCAACCACGGAGACTTAAAGAGATTCGGGGTTCCCAGGATAAAGAATCAATTAATATTTTGAAAGATATCCTTCAGAAAGTGAATAATTTCGGAAAGCAACCATCTGACGTACACACAATTGAAAGAAATGCTATTTATCCTAGTTATAGAGATGCATTAAAACAAGGTAATATATTGTTTATTATTGTTAAAGCTCTGCCTGCATTAGCACATACAGTCTTAGTGTACAACAATAATGAGAATTCAACATCTGACCAGACAAAAAACAACTTACTTCAAAATGTAGAGCTTCATAATATTGGAGTTGGAATAAAATGTGTTAGAAAAATAAATAATGGTGGAGTTGCTGTTGATTTAAGTTATCAAAAAGAAGCTGCACACTTCAAAGAGTTTGTAGACAGAGTCACAGGTTTAACATCCAACATGCCTAAAAAGAGATTGCCTTTAATCAAAATAGTGTCCGTTCCTTCAATTGTTAGCGAAGAAGAACTTATTGAAGATATATATAAACAGAATACACATTTATTTGAAGATATTTCTTTTCAAATATATGCTGAACAGATTAAAATTAGATTCTCCTTAAAACAAAAAGTGATGAATATGTTTCCTAGGTGATGGAAGTGTCTTCTGATATAAGAAAAAGAATTCTTAAAGGAAAGAAAGTTAACCTATAGTGCATATGAATTTATTTCAATACTGCAATGTTTGTCATTTGGACACATAGCGAGAAATTGCCCTGCATCTGAGAACATATGTAGCCATTGTAATGAGAACCACTTGTTTAAAGACTGTACCAAAAAAACATGAAAACCAAAATGTGCAAATTGCCTGAGGAAAAATAAACAAGAACATAATCACAATACAATGGATAAAATGTGTTCTACATATCTTGAAGAAAGGATAAAATACAGTGGAACCCTATTAACAAACTTAATCCATTCTGCGACTCCGTTCGTTAACTGAATTGTTCGTTAACCGAAGTAATTTTTCCCATAGAAATTAATGTAAATGCAATTAATCCGTTCTAGTCTCCAAAATTTTTGTGATTTTATTTGTAATATACAGTAATTTTCTTTGATGAAAATGTCGGAAAACGTAGTATCTATCATTACATCAACAAACATGTAAACTTTGTTTAATAAAATAGCACTGTACATATCTTCGTTTGCTGTAGTTGGTGGCAGAAAAGTGGAGATGTACGAACCTTAATGCTTAGAAGGGGCATCCCTTCCAAAAAAATAACGAGTAGCACTTCATCAGAAGATTCTTCGAGTCGAAGTCTCTTTCGGTAAAAAACCCCACCAGTGACTAAGTGGTCTTCGTACCTTGAACACGGGGAGTTTGTTTGTGGGTTCGCACCCCACTCGGACGGGCTGGTCACGTAGAGTTTTCTGGGTTTTCTCCAAGTCTGTAACATCTAAATAGGGACCAGTTTCCCTTAAAAACACCTCCCAGAAGGCATTCCCCCTAGGCAAATCACCCAAGTGTTGCGTTGCCATAAGTTGCGTTGCCATAAACTTAACAAACAAACAAACTCTTTCTGTAAGGAACAAGAAATTGATCTAAAGTTGATTGTCTTACTCTTTCAATCAAAATTTTTCTCAGATGCGCTAGTGCATTGTCGTTTATATTGCATTGTCTTTTTTTATTGCCATTATGACTTTTTTCTTTCTTGGATGCCATATTGATTAAATATAAAAATCACAAAATTGAAAAAAGAAGTATAGCACAAACACTCGGAAAAGCAGTGCTTAACTCGCGCACGCCTAACACCAACAAAATTTCACACAAAATACCGTTACATTCATTATCCGAATATTGTTCGTTATCCAAGACAAAATTTTTGCAAAATAAAAGTTCATTAAATTAAATTAACCGATTTGGTCATTAACCAGGATGTTCGTTAACCGGGGTTCCACTGTACTTAAATAGAATTGACCTTACATAACACAATTGTTCAATTACAAACTGAAGAACTTGAGGTAACTCTGATAGTANACCATCAGAAATTCACAAGTGCCTTCATAATTCATACAGCAATGCTTCTCCATTGTATTCAATATTAAAACAATGGGCAAAACTTTTTAAACTTGGAAGGAAATCTCTTGATGAAGCAGCAGACACCCAGCATTTACTGAAGAATGCATTGCATTTGTTGAGAATGAAAGATTGGTGTCTGAAGATAAAAGAAACTTCTGTAAGATTAAACTGGTCAAAAACAAGTTCTTCAAATTCCTCATTAACATTTGTTAATGAATAAGGTCAGTGCACATTGGATAACCAAAATTCCTACCATGATTCAAAAAACAACAGCAGGCCAAACTGCACTTAACAGTTTTTGGAGCTCTGCAAAGAGAACAAAGAAGTTCTGCAGTCTATTGTCACTAGGGATAAGACCATAGTTTTATACTATGATCCTTTGTCAAAAAGAGAATTGATGGAATTGTGCTATACATAGGAATATCCTCCAAAGAAGCTGAAAGCATTCCAAAGGAGGGTATAGCAATGATTTTCTGGGATTACAATGAAATTTTATTGATCAACTTCAAGAAGAGAAATTCTACCATGCTGAATATTATTCCAATCTGAAGGTAAAACTCCAGGATGAAATAAAAGAGAAAAGGAGGGATAAACTTTCAAAAGGCGTGTGACTCCTGCATGACAATACACCCATTCACACTGTGTTTCATGTCAAGGATGCCATTAAAGAATGAAGCTTCAGCAAACTTCCTCACCCACTGTACAGTCCCAACCTGGCCCCAAGAGACTACTATTTGTTTTCAAAATTGAAATTTGATCTTTACAGACAACAGTTTAACAGCAATGAAGAGGTCAAGGTAGCTGTTTTTGAACATTTTGAGAGCAAACACAAAGTAATTTTTTGACTGTATAAATTTGTTAATTCCACATTATGAAAAATGTATTGCAATAAAAGAAAACTTTATTGAAAAATAATATACATCTTTCAATTTATTTGACACTTCTCACTCAGACCAAGAACTTTTGACCCTTACTGCATACTTCATATTTTATGTATATAAGGTCTGTCTGGAATGTTCATAAACTTTTAAATTACACACCATCTGATAATCGAATTTGAATAAAACTTGGACAGTTCTCTAGCAGAAAGTATTTGTACTATCTGCCAAAATCAGTTTGTTCTATCTTCAATTGTTGTTATGTTCATATGTATAAACATATGTTGATATTGATTACATTTTGCAATTTCTTTTTTCCAGTGAGTGCAAGTGAAGAGCTTCTGATATGGGCTAGGTCTGATGAAAATCATCATCACTGAGGATGAAGATAGTGCCTATGGATACAAGGTGGAAACAAAATGTCAGTCATCATAGTGGATGGAAAATCTTCACCATAACCCAAAAAGTTGTGACAAGTTCGATTGAATGTGAAGGTCTTGCTCACTGTTTTGTTTGATTCTGAAGGTGTCATTCACCATGAATACTATCCAAAAGTGATGAAATATCTTTGTGAAATAATGAGGAAGAAAAGACCAACTGCTTGAAGAAAAGAGCATCATGACAATGTACTGTACCCACCCACACATCACTGCTGATAATAGTTTTTGGCCAAGAACTCAATGTCACTTGATCCCCAACTTCCCTATTCACCAGACTAAGCTCCAGCAAACTTCTTTTTGTTTCCCAAATTAAAATCCACTCTCAAATGTCACCATTTTGAATCCACTGATGCCGTTAAGGAAAATTCACTAGCAGAATAGTGCAGCACTCCAAAAGAATTATTCAGTTCATGGCAGAAAAAAGCTGGAGTTAGTACCTAAACTCAGGAGGGGACTACTTCAAAGGTGACAAAACTAGCTAGCTCCTAGAAAAATTTAAACAATTTCTATTTGCAAAATATGTAAACATTATGGACAAATCTATAATAAAAATATCAGATTTCACATTTCAAGCATTTATCTTACACATGGAATTCCTTGCCAGCAAACTT
>NW_019386279.1:28271-42989 GCF_000671375.1 Centruroides sculpturatus | reverse complement strand
TACAGTGGAACCCCGGTTAACGAACTTAATCCGTTCCGCGACTCTGTTCGTTAACCGAAGTAATTTTTCCCATAGAAATTAATGTAAATGCAATTAATCCGTTCTAGTCTCCAAAATTTTTGTGATTTTATTTGTAATATACAGTAATTTTCTTTGATGAAAATGTCGGAAAACGTAGTATCTATCATTACATCAACAAACATGTAAACTTTGTTTAATAAAATAGCACTGTACATATCTTCGTTTGCTGTAGTTGGTGGCAGAAAAGTGGAGATGTACGAACCTTAATGCTTAGAAGGGGCATCCCTTCCAAAAAAATAACGAGTAGCACTTCATCAGAAGATTCTTCGAGTCGAAGTCTCTTTCGGTAAAAAACCCCACCAGTGACTAAGTGGTCTTCGTACCTTGAACACGGGGAGTTTGTTTGTGGGTTCGCACCCCACTCGGACGGGCTGGTCACGTAGAGTTTTCTGGGTTTTCTCCAAGTCTGTAACATCTAAATAGGGACCAGTTTCCCTTAAAAACACCTCCCAGAAGGCATTCCCCCTAGGCAAATCACCCAAGTGTTGCGTTGCCATAAGTTGCGTTGCCATAAACTTAACAAACAAACAAACTCTTTCTGTAAGGAACAAGAAATTGATCTAAAGTTGATTGTCTTACTCTTTCAATCAAAATTTTTCTCAGATGCGCTAGTGCATTGTCGTTTATATTGCATTGTCTTTTTTTATTGCCATTATGACTTTTTTCTTTCTTGGATGCCATATTGATTAAATATAAAAATCACAAAATTGAAAAAAGAAGTATAGCACAAACACTCGGAAAAGCAGTGCTTAACTCGCGCACGCCTAACACCAACAAAATTTCACACAAAATACCGTTACATTCATTATCCGAATATTGTTCGTTATCCAAGACAAAATTTTTGCAAAATAAAAGTTCATTAAATTAAATTAACCGATTTGGTCATTAACCAGGATGTTCGTTAACCGGGGTTCCACTGTACTTAAATAGAATTGACCTTACATAACACAATTGTTCAATTACAAACTGAAGAACTCGAGGTACCTCTGATAGTAAAGAATTTATCATATATTCAGTGAGGTATTTCCTCAGGTTACACTAATGTGATTTAATGTTTGTCTTGTATTTAATTTTATGTATTGCATTTCTTGTATATAGTTTTATGTACTGTGTTGTAATATTTTGAATTTTATTGACAAAAACTTTTTGAGGCTTCTCAGAACTTCCCTGTCACATATCGTATCTTTAGGTGGGCAACCACAATGTTGTGACGTTTTTGTTTTGTGTGTATTGTTTTATATTATTCTTGTAATTTGTAAATGTTTTATCATTTCTTACTTGTTAATCTTAATTTTATTTTTTTTCTATATAATATTTCAATTACATTTATTCATTGTATTCACTTTCTTTGTTTCTGGATTCACTTGGCTGTGTGTAAACGGCAACAAGTACATACTAATTTTTTGTATGTTTCATTAAAAGAATCTGAATCTGTCTCTCTGGACCACTTATGGCCCAAAATCCGCAAAATCAACTTTCGTCTTCGAAAACATGCAATCACCTGATCATTTTCCCAGGTCTGAAGAGATTATAAGATTGACACTCCACTTCAGAGCAATTGTCCCTTAGAATCAACTTCTCCCGATCAAGCTGCAAAAAAGATCTCCAGTGTCCTCTTGTATTCTTGAAAAAAAGGAAAAAGGTAGGATGTTTCATATAATTTTTGAAAACTTTCTCTGGGATTCACAATTTGATATCAGAGAATTCAGGTAGCTCAAATACTCTTAATGTCTGTTATACACAGCTTTATTGCTATTGTATCTGTACTTGTGTAGCTTTTTGTTAGGTTTCAGTTAATCATTAAACTTTTATTTTTGCTTGTTTGTTAATGGTGTCTGTTACTCATGTGAGCCGCCGGGGAGGTTGGGAAGTCCTCTTCTTCCGGCCACAGGTCGGTGACCTACTTTCTTGTCAAGGATGGCGTTTCGTTCAGTTACGCGTTACACGAGTGGAGGAGAGTCGGAGGGGTCAACGATAAGACGTTGGCAAATTCGAGTAACGTCACCATTTAAAAACAAAACAAGAGTTTATTTAACTTGCTAACTAAATAAAAATTTACAAAACTCCTTAGACTTCGCGGATGAGAGAGAGAGTTCACAATAATATTTCGTACCTCTGAGATAATATCGGATGAATATTCTATCTTTAATTGTTCCTAAAGGTGGTGCGAGATGTGGTCCCAGGTATTCCAATTAAGGTCGTACAGTAGGTATAAGGGAAGTTAATGTCCGTCTTGGTCGTTGTTCGTTCGATTGGCGACCCCTCCGACTCTCCTCCACTTGCGTAATGCGTAACTGAACGAAACGCCATCCTTGACAAGGAAGTAGGTCACCGACCTGTGGCCGGAAGGAGAGGACTTCCCAACCTCCCCGGTGGCTCACATATTGGTTTGCAGGAGTAAGGTCCAACTTTTTCGGAAAATCAATAAGGCAAAGGAGGCTATAGTCAAGAAAGTGTTTGATTTAAATTGAAGTAGGGATTTAGACCTAAGATTTATTTAGACCTAGTTTTTAGATTTAGACCTAGTTAGAGTTTAGAATATAGACCTAATGGAGGAAGCAGCTCGTAATGCAGCTAGGGCAGGCAACCCAAACCCAAAATCCAAACCCAATGCCGAATCTCCTTACATTGGGAGGATTGAGTGGAATAATACCCTTATTACCAGTATTCTCTGAAGAGGCCGGAGGCCCCAGAGTAACAGATTTCTTTGATTCATTGACAGATGTTACCAAGGTAGCGGCATGGTCAAAGGCACAGATGTTGGCCATGGCCAAGCTTAAACTTACCGGGATAGCCCGGGTATTTGTTAGGAAGGACCGTTGAATCAAGTAAGTAGAGGAATTCGACAAGTTTAAGCGACTGACGATAGAGCACTTTGACTGCAAACCCTTTACATTTCGACTAAATCTGAATGCACGTATAAAAAGATTTTATACGTGCATTCAGAAACGGGAGGAAGACGTACAGACGTATGCCGCTCGACTACAAGCGTTGGCCATGGAGATAGAAATCACGCCGGATGCTGGCACAAATGCCACGGAAACTGCTATCATTCACAGAGTCCAAAGCAAGGAGCTAGATGAAGGATTAAAGGTGCAATTCTTAAATGGAGTCGATATACGCATAAAGAAACCAATGTCCAGAGAGTCTGCTACCTTTGACAATGTGGTAAAAGCCGCCATTAGCGAGGAAAGGATAGAGAACTTTACTGCCCATCCTCAGGGGATCCTGCAAACAATTAGAGAAGGCGACAGATCAACTGATTCCTCCCCCTCAATAAACGATCTACGGCAACTAACTTCGGCAATGGAGGAGCTTAAGGCTCGAGTGGATGGTTTGACCAGAGCCCCCTCTCAAAACGACTCTAGGAACCCTGCATCAAGACGAACCCATCGAAAAGGCTATACTGATAACACCTATAATAATTTGACGCTCCAGCGAATCAAATATCGCTCAAACCCCTAATTGCAGATGCACTCAGCCGAGTAACCAACCTAGCAAATTGTGAGACAAGCAGTGGGCCACGGGTTAATCCCACAATGACCACTTACTCTGCGCGGGCTGGTAAAACCCGATCTCTGCAACGTCGGACGGAGGGCAAATCGAGTGGGGAGTGCACCGGTAAGTTGGCTGGTGCCGGTTAGACAGGAGACAGGTCAACAGAATAACAAGCATTTATTAATTAACACAACTAAGTTACACAAATACTAAATCTAAATGCGATTATATTAAAGTATGTACAGAAATAGGCGATTACGTTCTTAGTTAGGTTGCTGCCCTAGTTTCTAGTTCAGAGAGAGCGCTTTTATAAAATCTACCCCTAAATACCTCTAGGTGGAAGGGAGAGTTTGGCGAACGTTGTCTGTATGGAAGGGTGTGGTGTCTTCCGTGTCTTCTTGCCGATGTCCTCTCTCTGTAGCTGGATCAAGTCCGCTGTATGGAGGTTCGGGGGTCGAGGTGGGCACTATCACAAAGTACAACTTCCTATGACGAATTGCCCTGAGCTTCCGGAGATTCAAGCTTTTATACCTTTTCGTGCGAGAGTTGACACGTCATCGCCTCTTGTTGACGATGATGGTGCATTCTTCACACTTAACTGTCAACTTCCTCAGCTCATTGTTACAAACTCGGTGAAATTCGATATAGTTTAAATTTCTTGGGTTTTTTCCGAAGTTACTTAACCGAAAAATTGATGTTTAAGCGGCCCGTACAAATCCGAAAAAATCCGCGCCTCACAAAATGCTCTACGCGTCCCTGAATCAACTTTCAGAATCAACGTAGATGAGAAGGCATTATCTGTAGTATCAGCGAACAACGACCTCAATATTTAAGAAACCCTACCGAGGAGAATGAGACGAGGTGGAAAGGCAGGATAAGACTAACGACAACTGTGTTAAAACCTAACCCTATCATATTAGTCTACATTAATAATATCCTTGTGAAAATGCAAGTTGACCCTAGAGTGGAACGTACGCTCATATCAAATGACCAAGCAAACAGATTGAAGGGGAAAACTCATCAAATTTGAACTTAGACAAAAATTAGGACCCATCTTAGGGAAGCTAAGTACCTCTATAGGAATAGTGACGCCTACGTTTAAATTACGGGGAAAGAAACTTTGCATGCTGTGTGGTATCGTACAAGCCGAGGTCACAACCCCATGTGAAGGGATCTTGGGCAGAGACATCATTGAGGCGGCACGACTAACATTAGACCTTACTAATGCACAAGTGATGCTACCCAATCGGAAGCCTATACATTTTTGCACGCCCCTACGGCCACACAGAAGGAAGAAAAGGCGGAAGGACATAAATGAAAGGGAGAATGCGTTGGACATCCCACAAACTGAATGAATAGCTCCCGCCGAAAGAGAAAACAGAGGAAACCGACAGAAATGGAGCGAAAGAGAAAAAACTGCAACCCGTAGAAAATTTAAGCGACCTAGAATACAGCGGGATAACAAGGACATGACCGTCGATCGCCCTATAGTATCACCAGAACAGGACGTACTTACAGTAACGCCTCAACAGATTATTACTACTGACCCTTGGGATGAATTTATTTTGAATTCTATACTCCCTCCATTACCGGAAGAACAAACAGAACCGAAAAGTGAAAGTGAAAGTGAGAGTGGTGAAACTGAGCCCGAAAGCGAAGTCCATGAATCGGACATGGAAGAAGAACAAGAAGTTAGTCCTCCCTATGCACTTCGAAGTCAGGGCCCAGTTGCGGATCAACCATGGGTTATGCCTCAACCCACTCATAGTCGTATTCCATGACTTATTTCTCCCGCTTCTAGTCGGTCATCCTCAACTTAGGTCTGCAAATAAGTTGTAACATATTGCTAGGGCATTAATTTCATTTCAAGAATAGAGGAATATAGAAAAAGGGCTCTAATTAAATTAACCTAGTCCAAAGTCATTCCCTTATTTACTCTTAGATCTCAACAAAGTCAGAGAATTCAAGCATTAATAACCATATCTCCCTATTTCAGAGGAAGAAAATCTACCCTATTTTTACTCTTTTATATTGGTTATTGTCTATTTTCCTTCCCACGATAATTTTTTTCGAAATGCGTATTCCAAACTTTATACCAGGATATAATTGATGCTAGATTCATTATTCTTTATTCGGTAAAACTTTTCTATATCCTAAATATCGCAATTTTAAATTAATGAGAGAGAGAGAGTAAATCCACCCATTATGTAAACCTACCTACCTCTACATCCCAGAGATATTCTTTACTCCATAAATTTTTACTAATATTGATATTATTTTATCTAACCCAAGAACAGTACCACTTCACTTCCAGAATGTGCTGATCCATGGGCCGACTAGCCAGTCACAGACTAAAATTCTTCACCTAATTCACTGACCTTCCCTCGTCAAAGATGCCAACCAGGTATCATCCTTCTTGAAGATTTTGCCCATATTCTGCTTGAGATATCCATCAATTCCTACTCCCAACTCCATCAAATTCATATCATTCATCTGCACCAGAAGACCTACAACCAGCCTCAACACCAAGAACTTTGAACTACTCTTCACCAATCAACAAGCAAGCACCTAACAAACAACCTAAGATGACTCTGTTAATTAATAACCTCCACCCGTAAATATTGTCGCGGTGTTAACGCATGCCGGGATAAAATTATATGTACACCTAGTTCTAATTTCTACGCCTAAATGTCAACCAATAAATTAAATATTCTTATCAATAAATGAAAGAGATGAAAAATAAGGGAGAGATTTCTAATCGTTTTGTAATCATACCTCTAGCCGAAAAAATCAATCAACCACCTAATTTTTAAAATTGCACTATCTAAGTACAGTTTTAAAGAAAGAAAAGAGTGATGTGAAATTCGAAGTTCATATAATTTCATAAAAGAAGTTAATCCTTTAAATTTACAATAAATTCCTTTAACTAGAGGAATTTGAACCTACAGAAACGAAATATAAAGTGCATGAGAAATTTATAACTCTTGCTATTTAACTATAAACATTCTCACAATCAACTCGTGTATAGTTTACAATTACTGGCAAAATTCGTCATAATGTTGTCATTCTAACACCAACTTTAACCCCACACCTGCTAAAGCAATTGGTCACCTGACAAATTTTCCCACCACAAAACGTATAAAAGCCCTCCTCCTTCCCCTCTCGGGGGAGTCACCAATCGAACGAACAACGACCAAGACGGACTTTAACTTCCCTTATACCTACTGTATGACCTTAATTGGAAGACCTGGGGCCATACCTCACACCGCCTTTAGGAACAATTAAAGATAGAATATCCATCCGATATTATCTCAGAAATACAAAATATTATTGTGAACTCTCTCTCTCATCTGCGAAGTCGAAGGAGTTTTGTACATTTTTATTTAGTTAGCGAGTTAAATAAACTCTTGTTTTGTTTTTAAATGGTGACGTTACTCAACTTTGCCAACGTCTTATCGTCGACCCCTCCGACTCTCCTCCACTCGTGTAACGCGTAACTGAACGAAATGCCATCCTTGCAAGAAAGTAGGTCACCGACCTGTGGCCGGAAGGAGAGGACTTCCCAGCCTCCCCGGCGGCTCACACTCATGTATCGCCCACACTTTATCGACGACCCTTCCCACTCGACCTGATAAACCAATCCCGAAATTCAGGAAACTGTGCAAAAAAGAAACACACCATACACAGACAACGTGAGCAGTTTTCACCAAACCTTTGCCAGTCAATGGGTTAAGACGCAAGCCTTACCCCAGCTCCTCACACAGTGTATTCACATTTTTTACTATGTGCTCACCCTATGTGGTTTAAAAACAAAAGTATTTTATCTGGGTCATTTGAATCGTTCTTGTGTATTGTCAGGAGTAAAGATGAATAGCATTAGGAAAAACAAAGCTTTTTAATTGAATTCCAAATTGAAATTCAAAAATCACACAGGAGCCCGATATAACTTTTAATCCATTCTCATGTGAAAACATATGATTATTCAGAAATCAGAATTAAAAAAAACTCATAAGTGTAATTGACAGAGTGGATTTGACTGTTAAGAATTGGCAAGAAAGGTTCCGATTGTCCATCTTTGCATGAACAAATTATGTAATTGATTTAACAAGATTTTTCCTTAAAGTTTAAAATGCCAGTAATTTTTGTGGGACAAAATGTGCATTTGTGCACACTGATACTTTATTTCTGATTAAACAAAATAAAATTAAAATTGTATACATATATCTAATTTTCTTTATTTTGATCTTAATTAATATTAAAGATACGGTAATTAATATTAAAGATTCATACTCCATTCCTATCATACACAAAGTATCTGGAAAGGAATGTGGAAACAAATAAAAAAGTGGATTATTAAGAGAAAATATTGACAGTAGTTTCAATTTATTTTAGTTAAAGTATAATGTAAGTTTTCTAATTTAAAAATTAATTACTTAAATGGAAGTTTAGTACTTTAATTTGATAACGTTTGATTAAAATCCTGTTCTAAACTTGTTGGAATTGGCTGATATATAATATATTAGATTGTTCAGAGTGTAAGTTCGTTTTTTTACCACCAGACAGATTAGTTGTATTTTCCCCGCCATTTTCATTCTAAACCATATTATCATTATATATTTTGACAGCTAGCATTTTAAGGCTTATTTGTAAAAAATTTTGTTTGATTTTGTGCAATTGTTTATTTTTTGTATCCCATCAAATATGTAACATCGGAAGCAGCATTTTCGGCATATTTTGCTCTTTTATTACCGAAAAGGTAAGAATGCTGTTCAAACGAGAAAAAAATCGTGTGACGTGTATCGAGAAGATGTATTGACAGAACGACAGTGCCAAAACTGGTTTACAAAATTTTGTTCTGGGAAGTTCAATATTGAAGATGCACTACGTTCTGGACGGCCAGTTGAAGCCAATGAAAACAAAATAAAGGTACCGATTGAAGCAAACTGCCAAATAACAACATGTAAAATCACTAAGAGATTAAATTTGTCAAATTGAACTGTTTATGATTACTTGAAATAAATTGGTTTCGTTTCAAAGCTCGATATATGGATTCCACATGTTCTTAAAGAGAGATGCTCTCTTTGGTGGGATTTTAAGGAAATTTTTTTTGGAGCTTTTACCAGACAATTTAAAAATTGATTCAAAAGTGTGTTGCCATCGAGTAAACAAATTGAGTAATATCATCAAACAGAAAAGACAGCAAGAATTGATCAACAAAACAGGTGTAGTGTTTTACCACGATAATGTCAAATTTCACACAAGTTTGGTAACTGATCAGAAACTGTTATAACTTAGATGGGTGTACTATCACACCAACCATATTCGCCAGATCAAGTACACTCAGATTATTTACTTGTTCCAGTCTATACAAATTTTTTTTAACTGTAAGACATTTACTTGAAATGACAATGTCAAAAATTACTTGGATCAGTTTTTTGTAAGCAACGATCAAAACTTTTATGAATGTGAAATCATGTTACTACCAGAAACAATTACAACAGGTATTTGACCAAAATGGTTGATATATATCATTCAATAAAATATTTAATTATTATAAAAATATTGTGTTTTTTTCCACAGGAAAAACGAACTTACTTTCCGAACAACCCAGTATATTACAAATTTTTATGAACTATACTTGAGCATTTTATGATAGACTTTTTGGCCCAAATGTACTTAGGCTAAAAGTTTGTATTTATTATATCCCAAAAGTAGTAAAAGTCTGCTGTAATTTTAAAATACCTGTGTGGATCCTTGTTTCCTCCTGTGGTTTGACGATTAATGGAATCCTTAAAAATCTGCCTTCTATAAATTTTCTCTTCTACAGTTGAACACGTAATCAATCGATAAACCACAACAGATTTGTCTTGTCCTATTCTACACACCCTATCTACAGCTTGAGCGTCTGTTGCCGGATTCCAACTGGGATCATCTAGAATATAATCATATCATACATTTCATATTATTTACAATACCTAAATATCTGAAATACAGAAAAATTTAAAACTTACATCTGCTTTTGATTTTATTTGTAAGAACAAATGAGAAAAATAATTAATATGAATAAAAAAGTACAGGTATAATTATAACAGATTCCTGGTTTTAAAGTCCAACTGGTTATAAAAACCAGAGCTGTAGAGTCAGTCATCAAAAATCCCAACTCCAACTCCTTTTTTACTTTCCCAACTTATGTATATAAAAAACAAAAAGTATTTGAATCATATCACCTTTTAGTTTTTTGCAAATCTATATATTTCGAGATCTCTCAAACCCAAAAAATGTCAAATAAAGGAAAAAATTTCCACGTGCATATGTTGGTGTCTAATTTGTTTAATTTTTTTTTCTGTTGAAATATTAAACAATATCTCAGAATGAGTAAAGTTTAAGAAACAAAATTTGTCACAGGAGCATGTGTATAAAGGAATTCAATGCTATTAAATTTTGGTTCTTAATTAAAGGTTGACAGGGTAGAGAGAGACATAGAAGGGGTCATGTGTCATATCTCCAGTGTGGTCAGACTTTGAGGAATATTTTATTCATTATTAGCATTCACAGTTTTATAATATAATCAAGGTGGGTTAATAATAATAATAGTAACTGTCCCGTGGTCACCACCTGGTCGTGATAGGACAGCCCAGTAATTTTACTGATCCATAGGGCAATGCAGGCTGGAGCACAAGCTCCTGGTAGGGACACCCATGCCAGTAAGGTCTATGGGGAGAAATGAAGCTAAGAGTGACCTCACCCACATTCTGTAGAGATAATTATCATGGTAGTAACCAGATCAAAGTGTGATACCGGCTCGGACATTGCACGGGTTAACAAGGTCCGCTATCGTGGATTAGGCAGAGGCTCACGTTCGAAAAATAGGCCGCAGTCTCCCTTTGTTACCGGTGGCGAAAGCAGCGCCGGCCCAAGCATGGCTACTGCAATGCCCTCAACAGATTTGAGGAATCAACATAGCCTTGGTGTTTCAGTGGCAATGCATCCACAGACCACAAAGGCTGGAAAACCACGCCAACAGATAAAATGGACAGCAGAAATAAACGAGTTTATCATCCGTACTTACTACGCAATCACAAAACTCGAAACAAACATGACAGCATACAGACAACAACTACACCATAGATTCACACAACAATATCCTCACCTCACTGTCACCGAACAAAGGGTTGTCGATCAAAAAAGAACAATTATACATAACAACCTTATTCCACAAACAACACTTGAACTTATCAAACAACAACAAATACATCAACAGACTGATCAAATACATCAACAGACACTAGGTTACTGATCAAATACATCAACAGACACTAGAATTGTTTGACACTAGAATTGTTTATTGGCCACACTCTTTGGTATAGCCGAAGAAACATGAATACGAAAGAAGAATAAAAGTTTTAGGAAGGGTTAAGGTGGAAGGTGAAAGAAAGCGAGATAGGACAGAATGAAAGATGAACATCAACAGACAGAAACACTTAACATTAAAGAAGATCACATAACCTGTCAGGTTAATCCAGCAACAAGCATTAATAATAGCACATGTACAACTACCACTAATGATACTACAAGCACTTCCTCATCTATCATTGATAACATACACATAGAATTAGTTAATACTCTCACTTATATTTCAGGAAACACTTACTAAATATACTGGCACAGATCCCACACAAAGACCACGAATACCGAAAATCAACACGTCAAAGGTAGTAGGAAAAACAATTTTCCATCCAAAGAGGACGAAAACCTAAAAAAGAAAGTGCAATATATTAATGAGAACTTTCGATTAAACGACCTAGTTGTTTTGTGCAACTTATTAAATGTTCAATATGACGGTACTAAAGACGAAATCGTCGAAAGGCTTCTTCTTTCTCTTTCTGATTTAAAATCATTACAATCAAATCTGATCTTGGCAGATGTTGATGCTGATACCGAAGACAAAGATGTATTAGAAGTTCAAACTGTTGCCGATATTCCACCTAGCAATAATTGTCTGCGTGTTTCGGATATTACTAAACTTTCCATTAATTAACTTTCATGACGTGAAAAACGTAATCAAACCTTTCGATAATAGTTAATATTGTTCTATCGATAAATGACTGAATACATTCGATGACTTTGGTAAAACGATGACTTGCTCTGATTTACATAAATTTATATTTGCGAAACAACTTTTAACAGGGTTAGCGAAATCATTTGTTGAAAGTCAAAGCGGTATTAATTCCTGGGATAAATTGAAATCGGAATTAAAAGCGGAATTTGGCAGTAAATATAACTCAGCGCGATTGCACGCTATGTTGGCTAAATGCCAAATGCTCCCCAATGAATCCGTGCAAGAATATTTCTTTAAAATGCAAGAACTCGCTAGTCATGGAAAAATTGAGCCTGACGGGTTGATCGAATATGTTATTTCTGGTATACGTGATTTACCCAGTAACAAAGCGATATTATACGGAACAGATAATTTGACAGAATTTCGTGAAAAGTTGATAGTATATGAGAAGATCCGGTCTACATATTCTCGTTCGTTTCAGTCTAAACCGAATCTACCTACAGAGCATCGAAAACCCCAGTCTTATCGAAATAAGCATGACAGTAAAACTCTCAAATGTTTTAATTGTAATGAAATTGGTCACATTTCGAGTAATTGCTCGTATAAATCTGAAGGTATTAGATGTTTTATGTGCAAAAAATTCGGCCATAAAGCTAACGCTTGTCCTCAAAAAGAAGTAAACAAAATGGAACTAAGTCATTTCTCTAGATGTAACAACAAAATTGAAACGGATGTCGAAATCCTAGGTGCCAAAACAAAACGACTCATTGACACCAGGTCGGAAATAACAATGATACCAAGGCGTTTTTATGATAAAGTAGAGACTCCGAAAGTAAACTCAGATGATGCATCTTTAATTGGATTAGATTGGAATAGTATTTCTCCGTTAGGTTGCTTCGAAAGTGAAATAAAGATTGACGAACACTCTCTTCCTGCAAATATTTACGTAGTAGAAGGTGATCTGTGTAATTCCATAATAATAGGAATAGATGTTCTGAATAAAGTGAACTTCTCTNTCACGTAAACAACCATCTTCCGTTTCTACCAATTCACGTTCGAAGAAGTATTTACTTTCGACACTTGGAGCAGCACCGTCGCCGTAAAAACTTCGCGCTAGCCGGACCTCCACCGTAATCCGAGCGCAAACGCAAATAGGTCACGTGATTAAAAGCTTTTACGGCGAGGGGATTTTACGAAGTTTTTACGGTAGTGGAGTCCTAGCCTAACACCAACTTTAACCCCACACCTGCTAAAGTAATTGGTCACCTGACGAATTTTTTCACCACAAAACGTATAAAAGCCCTCCTCCTTCCCCTCTCGGGGAAGTCGCCAATCGAACGAACAACGACCAAGACGGACATTAACTTCCCTTATACCTACTGTATGACCTTAATTGGAATACCTGGGGCCACACCTCACACCGCCTTTAGGAACAATTAAAGATAGAATATCCATCCGATATTATCTCAGAGGTACGAAATATTAGTTGTGAACTCTCTCTCTCATCTGCGAAGTTGAAGGAGTTTTGTAAATTTTTATTTACTTAGCGAGTTAAATAAACTCTTGTTTTGTTTTTAAGTGGTGACGTTACTCGACTTTGCCAACGTCTTATCGTCGACCCCTCCGACTCTCCTCCACTCGTGTAACGCGTAACTGAACGAAACGCCATCCTTGACAAGAAAGTAGGTCACCGACCTGTGGCCGGAAGGAGAGGACTTCCCAGCCTCCCCGGCGGCTCACACTCACGTATCGCCCACACATTATCGACAACCCCTCCCACTCGACCTGATAAACCAATCCCAAAATTCGGGAAACTGTGCAAAAAAGAAACACACCATACACAGGCAACGTGAGCAGTTTTCACCAAACCTTTGCCAGTTAATGGGTTAAGACGCAAGCCTTACCCCAGCTCCTCACAGTGTATTCGCATTTTTTACTATGTGGTCACCCTATATCGTTTAAAAACAAAAGTATTTTATCTCGGTCGTTTGAATCGTTCTTCTGTATTGTCAGGAGTAAAGATGAATAGCATTAGGAAAAACAAAGCTTTTTAATTGAATTCCAAATTGAAATTCAAAACTCACACGGGAGCCCAATATAACTTTTAATCCATTCTCATGTGAAAACATATTATTATTCAGAAATCAGAATTCAGAAAAACTCATAAGTGTAATTGACATAGTGGATTTGACTGTTAAGAATTAGCAAGAAAGGTTCCGATTGTCCATCTTTGCATGAACAAATTATGTAATTGATTTAACAAGATTTTTCCTTAAAGTTTAAAATGCCAGTAATTTTTGTGGGACAAAGTGTGCACTTATGTGCATTGATACTTTATTTCTGATTAAACAAAATAAAATTAAAATTGTATACATATATCTAATTTTCTTTATTTTGATCTTGAAAGTCACACCTCGTCCCTATATGCAAGATCATCTTATATGTGAGTAAATACGGTAATTAATATTAAAGATTCATACTCCATTCCTATCATACACAAAGTACCTGGAAAGGAATGTGGAAACAAATAAAAAAGTGGATTATTAAGAGAAAATATTGACAGTACTGTAGTTTCAATTTATTTTAGTTAAAGTATAATGTAAGTTTTCTAATTTAAAAATTAATTACTTAAATGGAAGTTTAGTACTTTAATTTGATAATGTTTGATTAAAATCCTGTTCTAAACTTGTTGGAATTGGCTGATATATAATATATTCGATTGTTCGGAGTGTAAGTTCGTTTTTTTACCACCAGACAGATTAGTTGTATTTTCCCCGCCATTTTCATTTTAAACCATATTATCATTATATATTTTGACAGCTAGCATTTTAAGGCTTATTTGTAAAAAATTTTGTTTGATTTTGTGCAATTGTTTATTTTTTGTGTCCCATCAAATATGGAAGATCAAAAGCAGTATTTTCAGCATATTTTGCTCTTTTATTACCAAAAAGGTAAGAATGCTGTTCAAGCGAGAAAAAATTTGTGTGACATGTATGGAGAAGATGTATTGACAGGATGACAGTGCCAAAACTGGTTTACAAAATTTTGTTCTGGCAATTTCAATATTGAAGATGCACCAC
>NW_019386279.1:18301-19679 GCF_000671375.1 Centruroides sculpturatus | reverse complement strand
GTAATTGAGGGCTTGAAAAAATTTCGAAACTATTTGTTGGGTTCCAAATTTAAAATAATTACGGACTGTGCTGCGTTCCAACGAACACTCGGAAAGAAGGAGCTTACTCCAAAATTAGCAAGATGGTCTTTATTACTTGACGAATTTGACTATGAAGTTGTCCATAGGAAAGGCAGACAGATGAAGTATGTGGATGCACTAAGCTGCAATGCAGTTTTACTAATTACGCGTTCTTCCGACGAAATAACAACAAGAATTGTTTCTGCACTGGATACTGATGAGGATATAAAAGCTCTTAAGGATTCAGCGAGAAAAGGACAGACGAATGATTATGTACTGAAAAATAACGTTTTATATAAATACGAAAACAAACTAGAACTGTACGTTGTACCCAAATCGATGCAAACTGACATAATCAAGCATATACATCGAAAAGGTCATTTTGCAGCGGCGAAGACGGAGGATCTTCTAAAATGCAATTTTTATATCCCAAACGCTAGAAGACACATAGAAAATGTCATATTGAATTGCGTCGACTGCATACTATATAATAGGAAAAGGAGGAAAGGTGAAGGCCTATTAAATCCCATACCAAAAGGGGATAGTCCTTTGAGCACATACCATGTAGATTTTCTCGGACCACTACCCTCAACGAACAAAAACTACCAGCACATATTCACGTAGTACATAG
Organism: Centruroides sculpturatus; assembly: GCF_000671375.1. Taxonomy (NCBI): domain Eukaryota; kingdom Metazoa; phylum Arthropoda; class Arachnida; order Scorpiones; family Buthidae; genus Centruroides; species Centruroides sculpturatus. The sequence continues at coordinate 18,988 of NW_019386279.1, read as the reverse complement.
TTTTACTAAGTTTGTGTGTTTTTACCCCGTTAAGTCAACAACTACACGAGATGCTTTGGATAAGCTGAGGATCCAACAGGCGGTATTTGGAAACCCGTATCGTATTGTCACGGATCGTGGAACTGCTTATACTTCCAAAGAATTTAACGATTATTGCGCCAACGAGATGATTGAGCACATTATGATTGCCACAGGTATTCCTAGGAGAAATGGACAGATAGAACGTATGCATAGCATCTCGATCCCCGTTTTGGCGAAACTCGCGCAAGAAGACGCTACAAAGTGGTACAAATATGTTTCGGACGTCCAAAGAATCATCAACAGTACGCCAACGCGTAGTACGAGATATACACCTTTTGAAATTTTGGTCGGTACCAAAATGAAAAATAAAGAAGACCTGAGAATAAAAGAGATTTTGGAAGAAGAATTTTTAAACTGTACGATGCAAGATAGAGACAAGATTCGAGAAGATGCCAAACAAAACATCTTGAAACTACAGGAGGAAAATCGTAAATCCTACAATAAGAAAAGAAAACCAGCTCCCAAATATCAGGTCAACGACCTTGTTGCCATTCAGAGAACTCAGTATGGGACAGGACTCAAATTAAGACCTAAGTTTTTTGGACCTTACAAGGTTACCTCCACGATGCCTAGAGACAGATATGCGGTTGAGAAAATTGGTCATCA
>NW_019386279.1:15407-17663 GCF_000671375.1 Centruroides sculpturatus | reverse complement strand
AACTGTCAATTAGATATTAATAATGTAAAAATAATACATAAAGAGAAAAATATTGTAAAAAGAAAATTTAAAGAACATTTCGCGATAATTATGCAAAGTAATGTAATGAATTTGAATAATGGGGTGATACCAGCGGAATGCTGGGAAGAGTTTGTGTTTCTTAAAGATTGTAAACGCGATGGTATCAGTGAGAAAGATGTGTCTTCTTCTGTGTCTACGACGGAAAAAAATGTGTCGTCTGAGATACCTTCTGCTGTTCCTATTGTACACTCTAGTCGTCAGAAACCCTACTGAAGAGGCCTTGACAGGCGAAATGCATTTGGGGTGAAGTATATTTATATAAAAATAAAAGTATATTTTCTTTGTTAACCTGTTTATCTTTTTTTACTTTTTTATACCAGTCTACGGACTCAGGATTTATTAAGCCTCCAAAAGTCAGAAACGAATGGAAAACTAGTAGTTTTCCGTGTACTAATGAATAGTACAATACGGTAAAAAAAACATCGATTTTTTTTAGAATATTTTTATTGATATACGAGGTCTGTTCAAAAAGTATCGGACTTTTATTTTTTCCGTGTAAACCAATGATGCGCGGGAAGACTCTTTCGGTGGAGTTGTGGAGGGGACAGTCGTGCACAGCTTTGAATTTTTTCCTGCCTGCCAGAAGTGTCAGTCGTTGGCAGTCGGCCTATGAGTGAGGACATGTAGCGAGCTCTCGTCAGATTCCACTAAGTTGGAAAATGACTGAACAACGTGAGCAGCAATATTACATCAAATTTTGCCAAAAACCTTGGCGATACCCGAGCGTAAACCATTCGCAAGATTCAGCAGGCTTTCGGGGACGATCCTCGAGGCCAAAAAAAGCATGGCAGGCCCGCAGAAATATCAAGGTCATGTTGACAGTTTTTTCGATTCTCGTGGGATGGTGTATTGTGAGTACGCACCACGAGGCCACACCATCGCAAAGGAGTATTACCAGGAGGTCCTTCGTCGTCTTTCCGATGCTGTGCGACGCAAACAACCGGATCTGTGGTCGATCAAAACTTGGCAGCTCCATCGTGATAACGCATCCGCCCATTCTGCGCATCTGATTTGGGCTTTTGTCGCCAAACACAACACTCCTGTGGTTCGTCACGCTCCGTACTCTCCCCGCATGGCTTAGTGTGACTTTTGGCTATTTCCCAAGCTGAAAATGTCTCTAAAAGGAACCCGATTTTAGTCGAGAGAAGACATCGTGCAGAATGCGACGGACCGGCTGTTGGCCATTCCAAAAGATGCGTTCCAACAGTGTTTCTAACAATAGCAGGAACGCTGGAAGAAGTGTATACACTACCAAGAAGACTACTTTGAAGGGGGTTAGGGTTTTGTACCTCAAAATCAATAAATGTATTTTTGCCGACCAAAGGTCTGATACTTTTTGAACAGACCTTGTATATTAAGTCTTAGACAGGATTGCACAAAAATAACTCTTTGATTGTAAATCAAATATATTATATCAACATTATTCCAAAACCAAACCAAAAATTTTAAGTGTAATCTATCTTGTATTGTACATTATATTTCGCCATAGAAATTTGTAATCCAAAGTGTATCAAACATATGCTATTGGGTTGTGCAGAAAGTAAGTTCATTTTTTCCCACGGAAAAAAACACAATATTTTTATAATAATTAAATATTTTATTGAATGATATATATCAACCATTTTGGTCAAATACCTGTTGTAATTGTTTCTGGTAGTAACATGATTTCACATTCATAAAAGTTTTGATCGTTGCTTACAAAAAACTGATTCAAGTAATTTTTGACATTGTCATTTCAAGTAAATGTCTTATAGTTAAAAAAAATTTGTATAGACCGGAACAAGTAAATAATCTAAGTGTACTTGATCTGGTGAATATGGTTGGTGTAATAGTACGTCCCATCTAAGTTATAACAGTTTGTGATCAGTTACCAAACTTGTGTGAAATTTGACATTATCGTGGTAAAACACTACACCTGTTTTGTTGATCAATTCTTGCTGCCTTTTCTGTTTGATGATATTACTCAATTTGTTTACTCGATGGCAATACACTTTTGAATCAATTTTTAAATTGTCTGGTAAAAGCTCCAAAAAAAATTTCCTTAAAATCCCACCAAAGAGAGCATCTCTCTTTAAGAACATGTAGAATCCATATATCGAGCTTTGAAACGAAACCAATTTGTTTCAAGTAATCATAAACAGTTCAATTTGACAAATTTAATCTCTTAGTGATTTC
>NW_019386279.1:4657-13969 GCF_000671375.1 Centruroides sculpturatus | reverse complement strand
TAAACTCGTTCATTTCTGTTGTCCATTTCATCCGTTGGCGTGGTTTTCCAGCCTTTGTGGTCTGTGGATGCATTGCCACAGAAACACCAAGGCTAGGTTGATTCCTCAAATCTGTTGAGGGCATTGCAGTAGCTATGCTTGGGTCGGCGCTGTTTTCGCCACCGGTAACCGAGGGAGACTGTGGCCTATTTTTTGAATGTGAGCCTCTGCCTAATCCACGAACGCGGACCTTGTTAATTTGGGCAATGTCCGATCTTGATGCTTGAATCTTAATTTGGGCAATGACCGGTATCACACTTTGATCTGGTTACTACCATGATAATTATCTCCACAGAATGTGGGTGTGGTCACTCTTAGCTTCATTTCTCCCCATAGACCTTACTGGCATGGGTGTCCCTACCAGGAGCTTGTGCTCCAGCTTGCATTGCTCTATGGATCTGTAAAATTACTGGGCTCTCCTATCACAACCAGGTGGTGACCACGGGAGAGTTATTATTATTATTATTAACCCATCTTGATTATATTATAAATTGTGAATGCTAATAACGAATAAAATATTCCTCAAGGCCGACCACACTGGAGATATGACACATGACCCCTTCTATGTCTCTCTCTACCCTGTCAAGCTTTAATTAAGAACCAAAATTTAATAGCATTAAATCCCTTTATACACATGCTCCTGTGACAAATTTTGTTTCTTAAACTTTACTCATTCTGAGATATTGTTTAATATTTCAACAGAAAAAAGAAATTAAACAAATTAGACACCAAGATATGCACGTGGAAATTTTTCCCTTTATTTGACATTTTTTGGATTTGAGAGATCTCGAAATGTATAGATTTGCAAAAAACTAAAAGGATCAAATGTGATATGATTCAAATACTTTTTGTTTTTTATATACATAAGTTGGAAAAGTAAAAAAGGAGTCTAGTCGGGATTTTTGATGACTGACTCTACAGCTCTGGTTTTTAGAACCAGTTGGATTTTAAAACCAGGAATCTGTTATAATTAAACCTGTACTTTTTTATTCATATTAATTATTTTTCTCATTTGTTCTTACAAATAAAATCAAAAGCAGATGTAAGTTTTAAGTTTTTCTATATTTCAGATATTTAGGTATTGTAAATAATATGGAATGTATGATATGATTTTATTCTAGATGATCCCAGTTGGAATCCGGCAACAGACGCTCAAGCTGTAGATAGGGTGTATAGAATAGGACAAGACAAATCTGTTGTGGTTTATCGATTGATTACGTGTTCAACTGTAGAAGAGAAAATTTATAGAAGGCAGATTTTTAAGGATTCCATTAATCGTCAAACAACAGGAGGAAACAAGGATCCACACAGGTATTTTAAAATTACAGCAGGCTTTTACTACTTTTGGGATATAATAAATACAAACTTTTAGCCTAAGTACATTTGGGCCAAAAAGTTTATCATAAAATGCTCAAGTATAGTTCATAAAAATTTGTAATATACTGGGTTATTCGGAAAGTAAGTTAGTTTTTCCCTGTGGAAAAAAACACAATATTTTTATAATAATTAAATATTTTATTGAATGATATATATCAACCATTTTGGTCAAATACCTGTTGTAATTGTTTCTGGTAGTAACATGATTTCACATTCATAAAAGTTTTGATCGTTGCTTACAAAAAACTGATTCAAGTAATTTTTGACATTGTCATTTCAAGTAAATGTCTTATAGTTAAAAAAAATTTGTATAGACCGGAACAAGTAAATAATCTAAGTGTACTTGATCTGGTGAATAAGGTTGGTGTAATAGTACGTCCCATCTAAGTTATAACAGTTTGTGATCAGTTACCAAACTTGTGTGAAATTTGACATTATCGTGGTAAAACACTACACCTGTTTTGTTGATCAATTCTTGCTGCCTTTTCTGTTTGATGATATTACTCAATTTGTTTACTCGATGGCAATACACTTTTGAATCAATTTTTAAATTGTCTGGTAAAAGCTCCAAAAAAAATTTCCTTAAAATCCCACCAAAGAGAGCATCTCTCTTTAAGAACATGTAGAATCCATATATCGAGCTTTGAAACGAAACCAATTTGTTTCAAGTAATCATAAACAGTTCAATTTGACAAATTTAATCTCTTAATGATTTTACGTGTTGTTATTTGGCAGTTTGCTTCAATTGTTACCTTTATTTTGTTTTCATTGGCTTCAACTGACCGTCCAGAACGTAGTGCATCTTCAATATTGAACTTCCTAGAACAAAATTTTGTAAACCAGTTCTGTCAATATATCTTCTCGATACACTGCACACGATTTTTTCTCGTTTGAACAGCATTTTTACCTTTTCGGTAATAAAAGAGCAAAATATGCCGAAAATGCTGCTTCCGATCTTCCATATTTGAAGGGACACAAAAAATAAACAATTGCACAAAATCAAACAAAATTTTTTACAAATAAGCCTTAAAATGCTAGCTGTCAAAATATATAATGAAAATGCAGTTTAGAATGAAAATGACTGGAAAAATACAACTTATCCGTCTAGTGGTAAAAAAAGGAACTTACTTTCTGAACAGCCCAATACTTATAGACATACCTTAATAATATGATGGATTTGGTTCCTAACAAGTGACTTTTTTCTTTTTTACTTGGAAATGAATATAAAGCCTAAAAATACAATGTCAAAGTAAAGATAAATGAATAAAGCATGCTGTTAACATTAAAACCTTCCTAAGAGCAAGTCAAGCTCTATAATTAATAAAATGCTTTAAAACAAGATATCCCTGTATCCAGTCTGAAATATGCATGTCAAACTCTTCTGAAAATTCTTGATTCAAATGTTTCTTTGAATTTGTTTATTATTTTTAAAGAATATACAGTGAAACCTGCCAATGTGACCACCTCTGTAACAAGGCCAATCTTTCAATGCTGATCAATTTTATTTTGCTTGAAATTTACTCCATGGATTTTAGGCCTAGTTTTTCTCTGTATAACCACCTCTGTATTGACCACCTGTTTATTATGTGATGTAACTACTATTAGATCTTATTTTCCTGAAATGTAACCTGTTAAATCAACTACTTTATAGAGTATAGCAAGTAGTTTTTGAGTTTTTTACTACTAGTGACTCACATGGCATGGGGAATAACAAATTCTATTTGCAGGTCAATATCTGCCTCCCATCTATGGTAGTATTTACTTCAAAAAAGTTGTAAATCCATTACTAGAAGTTACTTGAATATTGCAATATTCAAGTAACTTTTAGTAATGGATTTACAATAGATGCTCTAAGAAAAAAACTTCAATCCAAATTTCATTAAAAATGTTAAATACATTATTTAAACAATATGTAAGATTACATTGGCAATCACAGGATTTTTATAATACGAGGGGCAATCAAAAAGTTCCTGGAATTGTGATCCTGCACTGTAGTGGCACAAGATATGACGATGCAGACCTAATCACCTTCAAAGTATGTCCCTCTCACACATACACACTTGTTCTATTGATCTTGACACTCTTGAAAGCAGGCATGGAATGCTTCCTTTAAAATCTTCCAGAGTTGGACTGTCGCATTCGATATGACGTCCTCCCTGCTTCCGAAACGTGTCCCTTTGAAACCCATTTTGAAAATAGGGAACATCCAAAAGTCACTGGGAGCAAGATCTGGAGAGTAAGATCTGAGTGATGACAGGAATGCTTTAGTGAGTGAGGAATTGCAGCACAAAAAGTGATGTGTGACTCAGTGCGTTGTTGTGATAAAGAAACCATTGTCCATGCTACTTGTTGGGTTGCTTCCTCTGTACTGCATCGCGCAACCTATTCAAAACTTTCTCCAATTTGCATATGAACTTGATGTTTGCACACTGCTCAAACTGAAACATTGCACCAAATGATAAGCAGTCACATCCAACAAAATGGTACAGTAATGACTGTGCAGGGCTAAACTTGTATGACCATTATCAAACTTGCAAATAGACAAGCTTATGCATTGCTGTGGTGGGAAGCTCAGCATATCTTACACTGCATTTTATAACTGTAGGTAAATTCCGGGAACTTTTTGACTGCCCCTTGTATAGTTGAAACTGTGCAGTAATTTCTAATAAAAGATCATTACTGGCTAGATCTTTGCATACCCACTGCAAGAACTTGTAACACTTCCTGTTTTTTCCACCTTTTTTATCACCTTTCATTATCCCATAGATCTTTCTTTTATTGCATAGCCTCACATATGTCTCCATTGAATAGTATTTGTATCACAATTTTTATTTTTACAAAACCAAATGTAAATTCATTCTTTATAATATGTAATTAATTTTAATTTTTTCCTCATCGTGTTATTTTTACTTTGTTATTGTTATTTATTCATGTTTAATATTTTATTGGGATTTATTATTTGGGGAGCAGAAATCAACTGTCTTTAGATGTTTCCAAATGTAAAAAAAAAATTACTCATGTTTGCAATGTATTCCTTGCAGGATATAGAAGGGTATTACAGTAGGGTCCCATTCATCCTGTTTTTCCTGGGACAGTCCCAGTTTTTGATAAAATGTCCCGATGTACTGATTTTTCCCCAAATGTCCCACTTTTTACAGGAAGTAATGAAATACGTATGTAGACAGTGTGATATAAGAAGTTAGCAAAGTGTTACAGAATAAATATTGACTATAAATCAGTACATTGGCAATTTTTATGTTCAACTTTGGAAATTTACTTGTTTCTATCTGGAAATCCTGTCTGGCAGACTGATTGGAAAGACAATTCATATGTGACAGTTTGAGCATATCATACTATTTGTAGAAGATTCATAGAATTGTTATAATTGTTTATTATCTTTCATCTGCATAATGCCAAAATGTAAGTGCAGTATAAAGGATAATATTAGAAGAGAATTTCTCTTTATTTCTTAAATGTGAAAACCTAAAGTGAAATGGATAAAACAGTTATCACTGGAAGCACAGGAATACACCTTTGCTTATCACATGGTGGTGTATAACCACAGCTTCAAGTCAATGAACTGCACAAATGCCATCATAAAAAAACTTTTAAATGATAAATTCAAATGTTTGCAAACAAAGTGTAAAACAATAATCACTAATGTTATTGAGCCATTNTTTTTACTTGTAAAATTTTTTGATTTAAATATTTTTATGTTCTATTTATGGAACATTTGCGTTCCATTTTTTCGACCTGAAGATGGCCTATTAACTAGGCTGAAAACGTTTGTTTTTGCAAATTATATTTATTTCTCGGCAAAAAAAGGTGTTTTCTTTATTATTATTTAGTTGCTGAGCGCTTTTGGTATTGTTAAATGAGGTTATACATGCCTCTTTAGAGAAAGCATTAAAAAAATGAGTGTGTTACATCAAGTGAAAATGAACATGTTTTTTATTCTAAAACTGGGAAACTGTTAGCATTAAACCTATAATCTTAGTTTCTGATGTAGTTTCTTTATTTTGTCTTTTTTCTAACAATGTAAAATACTTGTGAAATTCCAAAAGTGCTTTTTTGTGTGTATTTGATTGTTATTTGATTCAAAAATGTAAGAATAAACATTAAATTTAAGAAACTGGTGGTAAATTATCTCAACTTACATGATTAACATCAGCTTTGTTGAGAAATTTTAGAGGAAGGTGTTATTTTTAAGGTCAGGATGGATGTCAATGTAGCCACATTGACTTACTACTACTCTCTTCCTGATTTTGTCAGTCAAATTATAATAATAATACAGTAGCACGTCGATTATCCGAATCAATTGGGGACTGGGATTGTTTGGAAGATCGATATTTCGGATAACTGATTATGTACAAAAAAAATATATTAATTTATCCCATCTTGANATTAAACAATATGTATCTTTTAATAATATAGGCCAGGGATGGAAAACTTTAAGCAAACAGTCAAAATTGTCAAATCTACAATGCAACATTTTTCTCGGATGTCAACCAAAATTTTTGGATGCATATTATTCGGGGTCTTAAGTATTTAGAGAACTTTTACAAATAATCAAAAATTCACATGTATATACACTTTAAAAAAACCGATAAATTCTCTACAAAACACGAAAAAATATATATATATATAAAAAATGTTAGATATTTATTTTTTATGGCGAGCCCCAGGTTACGAAGGAAAAAGTCGTTGGAGTGCCAAGGATATCCCACATACACTCACTGAGGCCCTCTTTCTTATGTTTTTTCCTCTAGACACAGCCATGCTTGCATATACTTTATGATCTTCCTTGTACCATATTCTTACATTAAGAAACAGCTATAATACAAATTTATATTTACTTACAACATGCAATGAGTAATAAAGATGTTATCGCTGTAGAAAGTATTCGGATTTTATTAAGTTTTAACTGTAAAAAATAAACACGAAACGGCTATTTTTTAAATAAAATTAATAATAAACAAGCTGCCGCTTTATTAATTTACGTTAAAAATCAAATAATTATTAACTTTAAAAAAATATTTTTCCATCAACAGCGCAAGTAGTTTCTATACCGAAACCGATATAGCGCTATTTAATATCTAGAAAAAAAAAATAATAAATAAAAGAAAAACGTTATCGGAGCAATTAGAAACTCGAACTAATACAAACATATTAAACTTGTTAACAATATTAACGAAAAGCGTAGCCGGTAAGTTCCTCAAATTACATCTAAACGACTGAAACATAACGAAGCTATCGATCTTTCGAGTCCCCCCCCCCAATCAGAAGCAGCTTGTATGACGAGGTTGACGTTGCAAACGAATTTGCTACTCATGCGCATTATATTCGAAATGTTTATTTTAAAAGTAATTTCTATTATTTTTGTAAGTCATTTGTTTATTTTGTTGCCCCCAAAAAAGGTCTTAATGTTCGATTCTCTGACGCGTGTATGTTGGCGGCAATGTCAATTCCCGCAGAAAATTTTAATAAATTCAAGGTCGCAGAGCGAAAAGAAAATCTAAATTGTTTTTCCCCCCTTTTCTAATATCACTAGAAGATTTTTTTTAAAAGCCGAATCCTTCTTATAATCGTGTATTCACACGTGTATTTTTCTTTTACTTTAATCTGTTTCGATTTTTCCTACTTGTTGCCTGACATTCGTGTTGAAGATTGAATCATCATAGCGGCCATCTAGAACTCTATACAGTGAATACCGTATAAAAAGTTATATGACCTTCGATGAACATACTCCTGTAATTACTTAGAATTCAGTGGTTAATTAACATCTAAAATATAATTAATAATAATAATGTAAAAGAAGTAATATTAGATTATTTTTAATTATTCGTGAATAATTCGTGCAAATCAGATTTTTAATTAATGGAGTAAAAAAAAAAAACGCGATTAAAGTTATTCAATTCAACAGGAAAATTGAATTAGCATATATTTATTCATGTTTAATATTTTATTGGGATTTATTATTTGGGGAGCAGAAATCAACTGTCTTTAGATGTTTCCAAATGTAAAAAAAAAATTACTCATGTTTGCAATGTATTCCTTGCAGGATATAGAAGGGTATTACAGTAGGGTCCCATTCATCCTGTTTTTCCTGGGACAGTCCCAGTTTTTGATAAAATGTCCCGATGTACTGATTTTTCCCCAAATGTCCCACTTTTTACAGGAAGTAATGAAATACGTATGTAGACAGTGTGATATAAGAAGTTAGCAAAGTGTTACAGAATAAATATTGACTATAAATCAGTACATTGGCAATTTTTATGTTCAACTTTGGAAATTTACTTGTTTCTATCTGGAAATCCTGTCTGGCAGACTGATTGGAAAGACAATTCATATGTGACAGTTTGAGCATATCATACTATTTGTAGAAGATTCATAGAATTGTTATAATTGTTTATTATCTTTCATCTGAATAATGCCAAAATGTAAGTGCAGTATAAAGGATAATATTAGAAGAGAATTTCTCTTTATTTCTTAAATGTGAAAACCTAAAGTGAAATGGATAAAACAGTTATCACTGGAAGCACAGGAATACACCTTTGCTTATCACATGGTGGTGTATAACCACAGCTTCAAGTCAATGAACTGCACAAATTCCATCATAAAAAACTTTTAAATGATAAATTCAAATGTTTGCAAACAAAGTGTAAAACAATAATCACTAATGTTATTGAGCCATTTGTAATAAAGCAGATTAATGAAGAGCTGAAAGAAGCACGTTTCATATCAGTAATAATTGAAGCATGAAACCACTTCAATTGGTTTGATGTGTCAATTAACACTAATGTTAAGTTAATGCCTCTAGTCATGAGATATTATCATGCAGAAAAAGGAATTAAGGTGAAGGTGTTGGAATTACTTAANAAAAATAAACTCCAGGTAAACAGCACATGTCCAATGAGAAACTCACAGGTTGCCAGATAGGTTTTATAAAAAGTAAAGTAGAATTCTCAAAATGGATCCAAATTATTTTTATAGTAATAAGTCATTCACAACTCACTTTTTTAGTACAAATCTAATAGCATAGAGCTCTATAAATATTTCAATCTAATACTTGTAGCCCAATCCTTCAACCCTGAAACTCAACTGTATTTTATAAGCTAACAGAAACAGTAGTTGATGGGTAAGGTGACACCCAAAATGTGTTACTGTAAAAGCAAAGCCACATTGACCAGATTAGTTTTTAGTGGTCTATTATTCTCTTACAGTATGGAGGAATGTAAACTTTGATCTAAATGTGCAAGTTAACACACACCACAGTTCAGACAGAATTTTTATTTCAAATTTTGAAATAAGGAATTCAGTTTGAAATATGGTTAACATATAAACTTCTATATTCTTATTTCCAGCAGGGAAAACACTACAGTTATGTACTAATGGAATTTCGAACTAATAAAAATTTCCTGTATATAGAATTCTCTGGTTGATTTTTTATATAAAACTAGTAGCCCGGGACGCCCCCTAGTGGGCGTTCCAGCAGCATTACAAATTCCTGAGGCATGTTTAATGCACTTAATATATGAAAGTTGTGTGCGCTTAATGTTTAAAAGGTTGATGCAGTTAATATATATAAATGTATACAATTCTTCATCTTAGAAACTAAACTTAAAATATCAATACACAAACAGCCAACAGTATTTGTACATGAGAAAGTGAATCTATTCTTTACTCAAAATTGTTCAAATAAATAGAATTAATATGATTAAAAAATCAAGTATAAATGTATAAAAATGTTCATGTTAAAAAGTAATGTTAACAGATCAATACACAGCAAATAGTATTTCTGTATTACAGACTGAAGATATTCTTTAGCTGTGTTCTGTATTCCATCATTTATCCCATCATAAAACTTCTGTATACACAACATTGTTGGTAAAAAAA
>NW_019386279.1:0-4109 GCF_000671375.1 Centruroides sculpturatus | reverse complement strand
AGTATTATATCGTCGTCTTCAGGCGAAAAAAGAACAAAATTTGAATTAGAACGTGCAGAATGTTCCAAGTAGAAAACGGAAAATTTTTCTTGTCAATTTCTAAATTATAGCGTTCGGTAATTCCGTTGGTCACGTGCAACAAGCTTTTGCTGGAGTTCGAAATATTTTAAATCCACACGACTAGCAGCGCATGCGTTGAGGAGCGATCGTACTAATTGTGCGACTCTTGGCGCTTTTTGCTATTTAAACGCTGGTATAAAGTAACCCATATTTCGGGCAAGTCGAGTGTGGGGACGTTGCATGCGTCTGTGGTCATTGTAAGGAGCGCTTCCCAAATAAATGTAATTCTTCTGTTGTTACAGCTCCTGAGCAACGCTGTTTTTGACCATAACGGTTTATAGCCCTGCTGTAGAACTTTTTTGGCGAGCTCTGTGGTCTGTCTTCCTTTGTTATATCATCCTGATGTTCTGCGATACGGCAAGCGAGCATTCTTGTCGTTGCCCCTATATACTTCTCAATTGTCCCCGTTACTGGATTTTCCAGTTGCACTGCGTATATTCCTGATTTTTCTAAAACGTCGACTTTATTCCGATCATTGCATATACTCCTATAATCAGGAATATAATCCATATAATCAGGAATATACGCAGTGCAACTGGAAAATCCAGTAACGGGGACAATTGAGAAGTATATAGGGGCAACGACAAGAATGCTCGCTTGCCGTATCGCAGAACATCAGGATGATATAACAAAGGAAGACAGACCACAGAGCTCGCCAAAAAAGTTCTACAGCAGGGCTATAAACCGTTATGGTCAAAAACAGCGTTGCTCAGGAGCTGTAACAACAGAAGAATTACATTTATTTGGGAAGCGCTCCTTACAATGACCACAGATGCATGCAACGTCCCCACACTCGACTTGCCCGAAATATGGGTTACTTTATACCAGCGTTTAAACAGCAAAAAGTGCCAAGAGTCGCACAATTAGTACGATCGCTCCTCAGCGCATGCGCTGCTAGTCATGTGGATTTAAGATATTTCGAACGCCCGCAAAAGCTTGTTGCACGTGACCAACGGAATTACCGAACGTTATAATTTAGAAATTAACAAGAAAAAATTTTCCGTTTTCTACTTGGAACACTGCACGTTCTAATTTTCAAATTTGTTCTTTTTTCGCCTGAGGACGACAATATAATACTCGTCGAAAGTACTTGCGATATAAGGAAAATCGTATTAACACTGAACTCAGTGCTTTTTATCAAGAAGTTATACAATTTTGGCGTGAGTTTTTATTTATTTATCTATTTCAATAACCAATATAATAATAAAATGCAAAAAGATGATCTCAAGAAAATAGGAACTGTTTATAAAATTGAATGCAGTTATAATAACTCTAAAATTTATGTAGGAGAAACTGGACATGTGTTGGAAAAAAGAATCAGAGCATGAGGAGACAATATGCCTCAAATACAGTAATTCTCCTGGTTCAAACATTCAATGAGTAACAATTGTCAAATCAACAGAAACAAAATAAAAGAACTACATAATGAAAAAGACATTTATAAAAGGAAACTTAAATAACACAGAAATATTAAAATGGCCTAAGGATAAATTAATTAGCATCTCAGATGGCATAACCATCGATCCTCCATGGTATCAATTAATAGAGGGCATTCCATCACATACAATATGATGAGAAGTTCAGTTGTGTTGAACTATACTGTAATATCTCATGTGGTTTTTATACTGATGTGAACATTAGTAAATGTTATGTTTGTGAACTTTATATATATATGGCAAATATAAATGTTGTAAGTGCAATTGTACCTTTTTTACCATTATATTTTTAAAAAATTGAATTGTACCACGTCACACTTATACAGTACTTCAACCTTACAAAAAAACCAACTTGTAGTCACCATCATTTTTACAAGATAAAAAACAGTAGATACATAAAACTGAATGTAATTATAAAGTAAAATTTAAGGTTTTATTGAGATTTTATGTAATAATTTTCTGTAGTAAATTGTATTTTATGTCATTTAAAAAATCTTTTTATGTGTATTTATGACAAAGCTCAAATGCATAATGGAGTTTTAAATTATTTTCTCTCTAAAACATGTAAGTAATATTGTAAAAATCTTTATGAAAAATAATAATAATGTTGGGTTTTTTAATCATGCCACTGTCCTTTAATAGCAGTGAAGAGGGGCTGTGAACTCACAACAGCCCAAAATGCATAAGTACAATCTGTGTTAAAATTGTTATAATAGTCTTGAGTCATCCAACTGGAGTTGCTGTGGGAAAATCAACTGTTACGGATTAAAGTGATTTTATACACATCAATATTATACAGCATCCATATTACGTAGACATAGAACAATAAATAAATTAAATGTAATAAGCCAACAACTACCCGATTATATCAAGCTATGTAATCAGAACTATTAAGATTTTCTTTGAAGTAAATTATANGATTTGTACTAATAAAGTAGTGAGTTGTGAATGACTTATTACTATAAAAATAATTTGGATCCATTTTGAGAATTCTACTTTACTTTTTATAAAACCTATCTGGCAACCTGTGAGGTTCTCATTGGACATGTGCTGTTTACCTGCAGTTTATTTATGATGATAGTAATTAATAAAAATAACATTTTGTATACATTGCCTTATTCCATTTTCTTAATAATTACATCAGTTACATGGCATTTGGCATATTGTATAGAAATACATACTGTAAATCATTGATAATTCAAAGTTGTGATTATTTTGTCTTGTAAATTTTGAACTAGGGAGAATTTCCTGTATTTTATTTACTTACAAAATCTGGCAATCAATAAAACAAAAATTACCTGAAAACAAATAAACTAAACCACATCATCTGTAGAATTAAGTGTTATGAAATTATTTCATACTTTACACTGACTTTTATATTAGTAATGCAATACTGATTCATCATTGATTTTTATGATTTTGTTTGTTCTACACTTCATTTAATCTAGACAGAATTACAAGAAAGCACTTAAAATTCCTGTGATCATTAGACTTGTTTATGGTATGGCCACAGTATATGGCACATGTTTAGATGGATTGTCCACATTGCATTTGCTGTTTATTCCTGTAATCTGTATAATTTTCATGTTATTTATATTTAAAACTAATATTTACATCTTTATAGATGCTATAGTAAATTAGTAATAGATGTTATAATAAAGTGATATTGAATGTAAGTTCATATCCAGTTCATATTAAATGCATGCATAATTTTTTCCATTAGTCCATAATACAAGGTGTTCTACTCAAAAGCATCCTATTTTAATTCACCATAAAAAAATTAATGGTTTAAGATATATAAAAGCAACAAGTGGCATCTAGTGAGAAATCTGAGTTTCTTAATTTTCTTCATTCAAGAGTTCTTGGTGTTCTTCTGTCTCCAGATCCGTTTCAGGTTTCATTATGAGCTCTTCAATGTTCTTTATTTCTCAGATGTGGATTTTGTTACTCCTTTAGCTGCTTGAGTCTTCTTGATTATACTGTATCTTTCTTAGATAAGATTGAACTGCGCCCTACTGTANATATGGTGCTGTCACAATGTAGTGGAGAATAAACATGGGACATTTTTTATGAATTGTCCCATGCGTTTTTCTCGTTTCTGAAAAAATTTTTAAACAGTTACATCTAGTAAAAAAAAAATCTTTCTTTATTGTCACATAATTCCTTTTTATGTGAATTTTTCGTGGTAATTTTTGGCTAAAATTTTTTTGCAGATATCAACGTTGTTCTCCAGTGCCATGTGATCGCCCTTGACGGGTATATCCATTGATCACTGCATAGTGGTTAATGCACAAACCTCCCTGCAAAATTTCAGAATTTTTTATTAAAAAAATGTAAGTTATTAAGCTTCAAACTGGATGAACAAAATTGAACCAACTACCCCCACACATACCAACATTCATATATAGGTAGCCCTCAGTTTACGCCGCAGTTCCATTCCTACAAAAGCTGGCGCAAATCAAATCAGCGTAAAATGAACCCATATTTACAGTGAGGTATAGGGTTAGGTTCTACGTAAGTGAAAAATAAGCAAATAATTTTGTTTATTAATAC
>NW_019386278.1:95954-103805 GCF_000671375.1 Centruroides sculpturatus | reverse complement strand
AGCATTCTTTTAAATTTTTAAACTGCATTAGATTAATTTTACATAAATACGTTTATTTTATAGTAAAATCACTTTTATGTATGTAAAATCTTTTTACAAAGCTTAATACAAACTAATTCAAAGTGACCGTAACTAAAGATGGGAATTTTTAATGCAAGAATTGACAACTATTTGATAACAAAACGTTCTCTTTGTTTCCAAGAACTTGTGCTAGGTGTTCTAATTCTTATTGGATGCCATCTTTATGTACTCAAGCGACGGTGACTCAAAACAAGCCAATTTGAGTACCAAAATTAGTGTTTCGCGTAGCCGTCGGAAATCCTATTCGATCCTTTCCCTAGTTAATTTAATTAAAGTGAGTCGAAGCATTAGCAATTAAGAGATCTAACTTATGCCTATTTTAAACGTTTAGTAGGTAAGTCAATAGTAGGCTTTAATTATAATTTTGTTAATAAGCAATGAATAAAAATGAAAATTGAATCTTTAAGATTCATATTATCCTTCATATTCTTAGGAAACTAATCGTAATCAGATCTACTAATGCCCAACAGGATAAAATACCTACTCTGTCCATAAAACTTCTACCGCGAGGAGTTTTACGGGGTTTCCTCATATTTCTAAAATATAAATAGGAATCAGTTTCTCGAGATGCATCTTCCCATGGCAATCGCATATGTTATGCATTGCTTTATGCCCAGTGGCGTCCAAACTTTTCGACTAGTGGACCAAATTACGCAGAAATTATAGGTAGGCGGGCTTTATTTTTTTTTTGTATATTCCATGTATACAAAAAGTATACATCTGCAGGCGAGCCGGATTTGGCCCAATGGCATGGTTTTGACACCACTGCTTCATACTATAAATCCAGTCGGAATCAGATTATCCTTTATCCTGAATAAGAAATGCTCCACGGTAGTAACATTTAAATAGCGGCCAGTTTCTTATAAAAGTCCTCCCGAGGTGCATACCTTTGCCATAATCAAATAAACCAAACTATATATAATAATTTTTCCGTAAACTCGCTATTTACGAGGACACACTTCCACATAGTTTATAGGCATTTTGATAATGTTCTTATAATGGGTTTTATCGCGTACATTTTTTTGAAATTTACGATTAAATTTACGATTAATGTTGGGTGTAACAATTACTGACAGGGGTACTATATAAACCCGGGCAAAGCGGATTAACAAGCTAGTAATTAAGTAAATTATCAAACCAAATCAAATCATTTATTATTAATAAGATGAGAAACTTGTTACAAGTGGTATTAAACATCATTCATAGATCAGTTTACATGATTTAACATGGAGATTTATTATCAAAAACAATATAGATTTATTCATAATATAACTTATTGACAAATAGAATAGATTTAATTTCTATTATTGATTTGTTCTGTAACAAAAGTTTAAAAAGTTGCTTAAATTATACATTTGATATCTTAATACATCATTTAGTTTCGATCAAAAATGTTGATATAAATTAAATTGAAATATTTGAAGAATTTTGTAGTTTTCCTCCTAATGGCGCACTTAGGATTTAATCTTGGAGTTAATGAGTTAAACAAATAAAAACTTTTTAATGCGAATTCAATAAAATTCCTACTGTATGTGAATGCAAGTTCACAAGTAGTATAGAAATACACGACACGATATAAATAAAAAGAAATATTAATTAGGAAAAGATTTTAGTGTTTCTCTCCTTTTTCTTTGGCGGGTGCCAGGGCCTCACAGAACCCTCCTTTACACAGAAACTCAGTAGATCTTTTTTGTTACACTAACAATAATCTTTAGAAAAAGCAATATTATTTACATTTAATGAATATGTATTCAGTTTCAACTAGATTAACAATCTTTTTATATTTATTCCAATGTTCATTAACATATAATTAGTTCTAGAGGGATTTCAAAACATTAATCTTTCTCTGTATCGCAAATCTTGTTGAAACAAGGAGAACAGGTCGTCTACTTATAGTATACACGTGTATGATGATAAGTGTTATTGAAAATTTAAATTTCATCCATCTCCTCCAAAAAGCAGTTGGTCAATATTCAATATGTAAAAATTAAGTAGATAAGGAGAAAGAGGAATATCTGCGATAAATTAAATTCAGAAAATGTCCGATTGCCATGAAATATAGTAATTTTATATTCAGAATATAAAATTAAGATTGAAGCATAGCATTTTTTTTTCTTTGCATCATTTCTAGTGAAATTTATGAAATAACATTTACACACGAAGTCAAACATCTTTACTATATCAATAAATGCAGCATATATTTGCATATGCTTTTTAAGAAGTTGTATTTGAACTATCGATACAAGGAAAAATATTGCCATTTCAGTATCCTTGTTCTCAACAAATGCAAATTTGCACTCAGATAACATATTTTCCTTATCCTCTGGAATCTGCTCGCAAGTATAAAAGTGAAACATTTTCTAGTATTTGATAACAAGGCAATAATATCAGGATGATTCCTATTACCTTTTCTAT
This sequence comes from Centruroides sculpturatus, assembly GCF_000671375.1. Taxonomy (NCBI): domain Eukaryota; kingdom Metazoa; phylum Arthropoda; class Arachnida; order Scorpiones; family Buthidae; genus Centruroides; species Centruroides sculpturatus. Next base: position 101,309 of record NW_019386278.1, on the reverse strand, counting down.
AAACCATGTAGTCTACTGTATAATTTGACTGAATTCTAAGAATCAGAAAAAATAGTAGAATCATAAAATTTTGTTTTTCAAACGAAAGCAACAGCTTAAAGAATTTTATTGGAATCAAATCTCTACTCGATGATGAATTAAATTCATCCTATCAATTGAATTATTGAGTTCATCCAAATTAAAATCCAGTACACCATTATTTAGATTCTTTTGTTTAGTAGAAATAAATGGACATGGAATTATAGGAAATCGAATATAGGAAGTTTTCTATTGTTCGAAGATTTCTAAATGTTTAGAGAACTGTCTTTTCAATTTTCTTCATTCCGTGACAATCAAAATTGTATTATAGTTTCTTAAATTGATATAATTGTTTTCATTAACCATTCGCAAAAATATAAATTTTTTTATGATTCTTTCTAGTCAAAAATACTCTTCGATTCAGTTAGTGGTATCTTTGAAAGACATTTAATTTTATTAGTTATTTCCACTTGAAATTTCTGTTTTTGTAAATTATATTTTGATAAGACAACAAGTTAAAACTCTTTCCTCCTCGTGGACATTAATTAAGAGGAAGTGTTTTAGTATTACGGATTTGGCCAGGCTCACAGAGGTGCCGAGTGATGAGGAACGGGATCTGATGTATTCGGACAGAGCTAACCTCGAAATTTTTTTTCGACCCATCAGGATTCGATTCCGAGTCTCCCAGGGCGGTAGCTATCCAGCAGTAATTTTTGTTTTTTGGATTAGATGATATAATAAAATTTGCAACTGTAGGAAAATAATCTGTAATATCACAAGCTGTATCTTTGAAGCTCGTTTAGCAGGTCAAGTGTAAATAAAGATCAGATTGTATAACTGAACATCCATTATATGCAGCATATGCAACTTCAAAGGACTATCTGTTTAAATACGCATATTTAATATATACAGTTGCAATTCTTAAACTCGTTTTAACCATCTCAGATCTATCGTTTCTTATCTTTAAATTCACGACAATTAAATATCGGCTAATTAAATATCGATAGCCGAAATTCTATGGAATACTGAGTTAAAATAACCCAATATTAATATGTAAGGAGTTAAATGTGTTTCAAGAATCTAACGGTTTAAAATAAACCTATTTGTAATTCCATACAATCAGGAGGGATGTAGACCAACGTTATTAATACTAAGTTATTATCTATAAATTCTAATTTCTTATTATTAACTTGCAATAATATCAACATAATATTCTTAGAAATATGAATTTGCTTTATGATTTCTATTCTCTTCTTATTAGTAGCCTACACGTAAGCCAGTAGAAGGTTACCCATGACCTATAGGTTTCAAAGATTGCAGTTTTTAGAGATTTATTGGATTTATATTTTAAAGTTGAGGTATTTATGCTTATGATTTTGAATCTTTTAAGGAAGGAATGAATAAAAAATTATCAATATTAACTAATTATCTTTCTACAAAATTGAAAGTGAATTTTAAATAATTTATCAGAAAGTAATATTCACGAAGGTTAATTTGTAAATAATCAAATAAATTATATGCTAAAATTATCAATTAAAATCTTTATATATAAAATCAACATTTCTATTAATTCTTATTGATATTAAAAATACATCAGTTATTTTAATATATTATACTTAATTATATTAGATTCAGTACGTTATTATTATACGTTACATAAATTATTTTTATTGCTCATTAGAAACTAAAAATTATAAACAAGAAATGAAAAATAAATTCATACATTTGAATTGAAGAAAATATACTCCAGGAATTTCTTAAAATACTATATATTAATGAAATTTACTTTAAAAATGTAAAGAATAAATAATCTTTGAAACAAAGATAATATATTTTTTAAAATTAATATTTAATATTAATTACAAAAATTATATTTTAAGAATAGAAAATTATAGAAAAATTTCGCTCTCTTTAGTATGGAATTTGGTTTCTTTGTGTTATTGAATAAGGCTTAATATTGTATATAAATACGAAGAAATGTTTGCTTGTTTACACAATTGAAGAGAAAAACAAATATTTTAGACGAAGTTCTATTTTAAACAATATATATATTATTAAATAATGAATTTTATTCAAAAAAACAATTTATTTGTAATTATATTCCGAAATGTCTTTCTTATAACTGATAGAGAATTTGTTTGTCTCGAGGAATTCCAGTAATGTTAGGAAAGGAAATTACAATAGGAATTGTTCTGGAATACGCTAAGCAATTCTGTGAATAATTGCAAACAACATACAGAACCAAATAATAATTTCCTTCCATATTAATTGAAAGAAATGATGAATTAATTGCTGTGATCTTCTTTAATGTTGTTCTGAAGTGTTTTTAATTGCATGCTCAGCTACAATTATTTGTCGGCTACATGGCAAAACACTCAAAACATCAATCAAAAAATATCATTAATCGAAAGAATTTAATAATACAACATTCTTCTGTGATGTATTAATCAATGTGTAATAATGAATTCATAAATTATCGTTTCTAATAAAAATTCCTTTGTAATTTTATTTTATTATATTAATTATTTTTACGTAAACATAAAATCTTAAATAAAGTTAAATATATATAAGGAAATAATTTATTGTAAATGTTGAAAATAAGAGTTATTGCTGTAATAATTTTTATTTTCTTGTACAAACATATAGGAAATATTATACTAGTATTATAACAAGAAAATACGATCAGTTCTAATTGATTTATTAATGTAATAAGATTATCGACAATTTTTAAAATTAAACTCATTTATCTGAGATATTTGTTTTAATATTTATAAAACATTAAACTTATTATATTTTCATATCATGTAGTTGTGTGATGAAACTTTCCTTTTTATTTTAATTTAAAATGTCAAACGACTAACTTCAAGTATCTCTACTTATTCTTTATTAATGTTTTCAGCATTCTATAATTATCATTAGCTCACATTGAATACAAATACACGATGTAGAACACATATTTAAAATTAATTTATTAAGTTTTAAAATATAATTACTATAGAACATAAATTGTAAAAAAATTATTTTAAAATGTTTATAAATTTAACTTTTATAGTCAGCAGATATTGATTTATCTATATTGTAATGCTCCATGTACTGTTTATTAATTACATTACCATAATAACAAATATATAATAACAAATTTATTTTCATTGTAAACATGACTATAACGTAGTTCTTCACAAATAACCTTTCATCTCGATTTCTCTCTTTCTACTGCTGTTTCTTTATCTCCGTCTTTGTTTTGCGTGTTTCAGTTTTCGCGTGTTCAGTTTCCGCCCAGTTTCAAGCCTTAATGGTGTGCGTATTTCCTAAACTCCTTAGAAATGGCAGTTCCGATTATAAGAATTTCGCGTTGTAGGAATTCTTAAATACATGAGCCAATCACAGCCCGGCACGTGTGCAGTTTACGGACTACGGCTGTTTGAAAGGTTTTCTTCCAAAAAATTAACCGATTCTAGACTAATTTCACTCAACATTTCCAAAATACGTATAATTTTTTGGGAATAANATTACAATTGAGTAGAAATACATACATCGCACTACAGAAGGCCACTATATTGAATACATGCCATATTGTTAGGAAATTCCTTAATACAGATACTGACACTGACACACACATTTAATTTTAGTTTTGTTTTTGTTGCTATGCCTTGACTCTGGTCCGGCATAGTACACGGCCACCGGTGTGTACCGAGTATAACCCACTAAACCCAACACATAATAATAATAACAAAAAAATTTGTAAATACTAATAACAAGTAAACTACAACCACCAAAATCTAATAGTAGGGGAAGAGAGGGCAAGATGGAAACTACTTAACCGCCCCGAACCTCGCGACGAAGCACCCAAACTCCGTACACACAGAGACACCCGGATATCTTGTATTTACGAGCGGCGACTCTGACCGGTTGGTGCCACCAAGTGACGTATGCAAGTATTTCTTATTTCGCCGCAAATTATTACGCAATCGTTGGATTTTTGCAGTGTTATTATTCAAGGGTGGGCAACCTTTTTTATAACATGGGCCAGAATAAATTTTACGTTTTTTCCGCGGGCCATAGTAGTTAATTGACACCTTGTAACCTGTAAATTTTTAGTCTGCAAATATGAAATAAATAAATATATAAAAAGAAATTAATTACTACAGTCGATCCCCCTATATAACACTGTTAATTATTCCGTTTTATATGAATTCCATGTTGTACGAGTCACTTAGATTTTACAAATGCGTGTGCCGGGCTGTGAACGGCTCATTTATTTGTAAAATCTAAGTGACTTTAAACACAATAAAAACAGCACTATGTAGTTGGATACGACAGATATTACATTTTCTAATTGCATAGCTTTTGCACATAGATTTTCTTGATGGATGATGCGATGAGATATAAGTAATTTAGAAAAATTCTGTTCTCCCATTTTTTGTTTGAATAAGGAAATGACTCCCTTATTTTTTCCTGTCATTGCTGCCGCAACACTTCAGAAAATAATATCGACGAATACATCGAATAATAATTAATAATAAATAGACGAATTACATCGAAAAATATTTATTTATAATTTCTTCTAAACATCTCGCGGGCCGGATAGAAAATCTTCGCGGGCCGTAGCTGGCCCGCGGGCCGGGGGTTGCCCACCGTTGTTATTATTTATACCTACAAGGTAAGTATTACTATTTTGTTTTTATACAAAGTACCTATTAGGGATAGATTGCATGAATTTATATTTAAAGAGGAAAAAAATTCATGGATTTTTAAAGCGTTGATATTATTATTGGCAATGGGCATATGGGCAAGATGGAAAATTGCATTTTAGGGCAAGATGGAATGGTTTCGATGTTGCCCGCGCGCAATTATTTTGATTTCTGTTTTCAATTTATCTAACTAATTGAGGATGTAATTGTTTTTAGATGGTGAACAAGTATATAAGAAAGAGCAACAGAGGTTCTTGGACTGAAGAAACGATGCAGATGGCGCAGTGGCGTAGCGTGGGTGTCAGCCGCCCGGGGCGGAGGAAAATTTCGCCCCCTTATTTAGGTATCTCAATTTAAAAGACTAAAATTCAGTTTCGTCGCAGAATAAGTAATGAAAAATTCCTTGCTAGTGTTGCCACTTTTTTAAAATCTCTGACCCGGACAGCAGGTGAGGTTTGTTCGAACAGAAGTTCCTGACGCATGCGTATGTCATTTCGCAATGCGAAGAATAATTTGCAGTGCATGCCGGTTCTAAATCAGTTACAGTTAGCGACTAGGGAGACTTGGATAGGAGTAACGCAAGTGACCTAGCTCTATTGGATATTGAAGGTGTATATTAATACTAATAAATCATATAAGAAGAAAA